>NC_053118.1:35531983-35774483 GCF_010015445.1 Perca fluviatilis
GGACAACAAGTTCATGGTTGAAGGGAAGACGACACAAGGGTTAATAAGGTAGCATTGTATGCACCACAAAAAGGTATTTAGGCCACCCTGCACGTCCTTGTAGGCCCAGTTTAATATGCAACTTCATTTCATACAATATGTGGGGGGTCCCTGTTCAGTCTCTCTTTCAGTTGAGGGGCCCTTGGCCGAAAAAACATTGAAGACCCTTGGTTTAAAGGGTTAAGAACTAACAAACTAACCACTGTACGCGATGGAGGCATCGCTAGGGCAGCAACTCCCGTGTTCTGCGAGGAGTCTATGAGGAGAATATAGCGCCCATTTAGATGTTTTTCGGTGTCTAAAATATGTTGCTTCGAACGGCATCACACGGTCTGCATCAGTGAACGGAAGTTTGGGGATGTGATGACAAGTGGTCCTACATATTAGTTATGTAGTGAGCTTTAAGGCTCCACGTTATTGCCGATTTTAGACCCTTTGGGGGGGCCCAAGCCAAATCACTTTAAGTGCTTCAAGTTAGAGTTTGTGAACTTGTCTGTTAGTGACAGAGGACAAACAATTACAGGTTCAAAGGACTTGAAACAGGTTTAATATCCTGGGTCGCTGTCTCCGATGCTATGCACCTGTAACCCCGTCAAGGAAAGGGTTAACAGAAACGTAGTGTTGGCCAATCAGAGGAGGTTATGGTGCCAGACTCCCGGCTTTGGCTGAGTCTCTATCTGATCTGTCCCAGGGAGAGCAGGAGACGGTTGGGAAGTTTAACGTTGGTAGTCCCCAGAGAAGGAGTTGGTCATTTCATGGAGCAGATCAGAACCCAAATTGAAATTTAAGCAACTAAAAATTGCTGAATGTTAGAACATTGTGTCAAATTGGTCGTTATTACTGTGACTTATAAAGTTTTTTCAGTAGCTGAGGGGTGGGGGGGGGGACTGGGTTAACACTGCACTGTATGCGTGTCACATTCTCATTAGGGGCTGAGCCCCCCCTAAAGGTCTGATCCTAGAATCGCCCCTGCTCCATGTTACAGTGCAGTACTATACTTCAGATATTATATATATATATATATATATATATATATATATATACAGTACAGGCCAAAAGTTTGGACACACCTTCTCATTCAATGCGTTTCCTTTGTATTTTCATGACTATTTACATTATAGATTATCATTGAAGGCATCAAAACTATGAATGAACACATATGGAATTATGTACTTAACAAAAAAGTGTGAAATAACTGAAAACATGTCTTATATTTTAGATTCTTCAAAGTAGCCACCCTTTGCTTTTTTATTAATAAGGGAAATAATTCCACTAATGAACCCTGACAAAGCACACCTGTGAAGGTAAAACCATTTCAGGTGACTACCTCATGAAGCTCATTGAGAGAACACCAAGGGTTTGCAGAGTTATCAAAAAAAGCAAAGGGTGGCTACTTTGAAGAATCTAAAATATAAGACATGTTTTCAGTTATTTCACACTTTTTTGTTAAGTACATAATTCCATATGTGTTCATTCATAGTTGTGATGCCTTCAGTGAGAATCTACAATGTAAATAGTCATGAAAATAAAGAAACACATTGAATGAGAAGGTGTGTCCAAACTTTTGGCCTGTACTGTATATATATATTACAATATTATTGTCTATATTCATTTGACAGCTGTGGGTTATCGATTACTTTGCAGATTAGGATTTTTAAAACCTAGAACGAGCACATACAGCAAGTTATATTAAGCAACTCAAAAGTATACTAACAAAAGGTAGAACTTGTTCTCCAGCCAGGCCAGCTACATTTAAATTCTGCTGATTGCATCCTGAGCTGACAGTAACAATATTAAACATTTTACTTTTATAAGTATTTAGCTAATAATCCTTACGCACTTTAACTTGAGTAATAATGTAATGGATTAGTTATTGCTACTTTTACTTGAGTATAGGCTTTGAATACTTCTTCTACTCACACTCTTACCAATATTTTCACTAGAACACTGTTCATCAAGGGTTAGCACGAGTAAGTTAAAGTGATCATTTTCAGTGTTGATTGGTTGTTTACATGCACATCAGGTCCTTACATTTTATGATTAGGTTATTAGGTTGAGATTAGAATAGCAAACACAGGAGACAATATCAGCTGTTGGGTTTTCTTATCCACAATAGTTTTGACGCCTTTTTATGGTTTTCTTTTTTACGTTTTTGGCCCCTTTTCGACATTTCTGGCGCAGTTGCGACCTTTTACACGCTTTCGTCGACGTTTGTTACGCTTTTATCTACCTTTTTGATGCTTTTTCGACGTTTTTGGCGCTTTTTTCGGCGCTTTCGATAATAAACTGTTCATATGCTTAGCTTAATAAATGTATAAATGTAGTGAAGTAAACCGTATTTACCTCTGAAATGTTGAAGAGTGGCAGTTTAAAAGTAGCATGACATGAAAACACACCATTAAAGTAAAACAAAGTACTTCAAAATTGTGCTTAATACAGCACGGGAGTAACTGCAATTACTTACTTTACCGCCAGATATTGCGTAGTATTTAAAATATCTTATTTTTAAGACAAGAGTCTGTTAATAACATGAAATAAAGCCACACGTCAGCAGCAGTTACTCTCCATCAGCTGTTTGACAGCATCTCCACGTGCTCTTTCTGTTTACATTCTGCAGAGGAAGCACGCGGCAGTCGCTGCTCCCTCTCCCATTGGCTCGACGTCACGAAGACCCCTCCCACAGGCGGGACTCGTACACGGAAGCTGTCTCGGTGCCGCGAAAAAGTAGCTAAATAACTCCACAGAGAGTGGATATTACCGTACATTTTCGGTGTAAGGTGGTTTCTTTGCCTGTCCGGAGTCGTTAAAGTTTAACCGGAATGAACGGAAAGCGGTTTTTATTTCAAAAAACCTTCCTTCGATACGGCGTCCGTTAGAAATGAACGTAAGCTCCGCTGAAACACGGTAAACAACCCGCTTAATCGCGTTTTAACGCTTCCAATAAGATGTTATATTCAAAAGAGGTGCATGTGAATCACATTTAAACCCTTCGTTGCTGTTCGTTTGTAAAAAATCTCAGCCGAGATCTGAGTATTTAGCGCGTTTCTGTGAACTGGTAACGGGCATGCGCAGTGGGCAGCGGCAAGCCGATGCGGATATAAGGATTGGCGCCGGCGCCACAGCTGATGCATTCATTCATTGATCACCGAGGAGGTAAGACCCCCCGAGCCCGGAGAGCGCATTTACACTCAGATATGTAGTTACACAACGTAGTGTTACTCTTAATGTACTATTGGGGTTTTTTTATTGCACGTTTCCATCTTAAATATCCGTCTTTCTCGGCGTAGTTTGGTGGTAAGTGGATTTAAATCTGGACAAGCGAAGGACTGCAGGCATAACTTAGTCTTACCTTGTATTTCATGTTATTTTAAGGGCTTTTTCTCTACTTCGTACCATCGGGTTTACCTCGCTTGAATGTGACGTGATGTCCTAGGAGTGTGTTTAGTGATATTTGGGGTTTTAGTGGAGTTTATTCCTACCAACACTGAGGCTGCTCCTGTTACTTTAAAACTCTCAGAAAAGGTGCTTTTTATAACTTGTCTCTATGTTGTCCCTGTTTTTCTAAACAGGGCAACTATTCAGCTGTTTGCATGCAAAAGCAGCAGGACATCAGTTTATCGTCATATCTGGGTTAGCTGGTTATTGTTGACCTAGTTAGCGGTTGCCCGGCTAAGTTTGCTAATTACTGTAGCTCACCCTCCATAACTTAACCTCGCGGTGGTCTCGGTTTACTTGGCTTTAACGGCGCTTGTCGACGTTTAAAACTGCCTGTGTTAACATATGATGTTCCCGTGAGTTTAATCTAGCGATAGAGAGCGGTTTAAAGTCGATATAGCTTCTATTAAGCGGTCATTTTTACTAGTTTCCCCCGCAAACCTAGAGGAGGTTCTGCGGAGGCAGGGCTCAAATCCTCCCGCTTTTGAGCTTCCGAAATTGGCGCGTCTTTGAGTTTCAATCCCCAAATAAAGTCCATATTTTCGCGTTTTCCTACAACCAACCTACACCAATGTCGTCTACAGATGTTCGTTTGTTCACTGTGGATGATAAACGTTGGTTAAAATGCAGCATTTTTGAGCTTTTTTTGTTTGAAATCGAGGGAACAACCAGCCCCCCTCCTTCTTGGCTGTACTTAACCACACTAGCTTACAGAGCTCGGCTGGCTAGTCTGGCTCTTTTCATATTAAGTTATATCTGCTTTTACCCGTTTGGCTCTGGTTATCATAACCTTATGTGGAGCTTTAGCTTTCTTAGTCGACCATTATTGCTCTTTGAGCCACTTTGCCTCTCTTTTTCTTGGTCACAAGCTAACCTGAGTCTTTCATCACAAGCTAACTGCCACCAGGTCCGAACTGAGCGTGTAAAATGTTATCTATTGGGGGTCCTTGTGTGGCTTCTCCAGGACTTTCCAAGAGCCAGTTAGTCTCTTTATAACATTATTTGGTAGTTTTGCTTGGCTCTGGCCTGTTACAGGCTTATACAACCTCACTGGGGTGGCACACACTAGTGACTTCCAACATGTTGTATGTTGGGGCCCAGTGGCTCCTCAACATGGCCCCAGAGCCCTGTAACAGATCATGAAGTGCTTCCCAGGAGATTTAGATTAATTATATTTAATAAAATCCCTAATTTTTATCCTATCTGTAGCCCATTATGTCACATATCTGTCTATACTGTATATGTGTACTTTTTTTGGATGTAAATCTCACCTGTTCCCTCTTTTTCTTTTCAGCAGAGCCATAAATACACTCGACACAATGTTCAGACGCAGGTAAGCAGCCGGTGTTCTCAAACTGTGGTGTGGGGCCCAACATGCGGCCTCCATACCAAGAGGAAAAGTCCAGTTTTAATAGAGCTGCTGATGCTGTGAGATTAGGCTAACGTGTGTCCAAATATTCTTGTAACATTTCCATTTTCTGATATTGATAATGACTAATGTATGCATGTCAAGTTTTCACTTGACCATTGAGCCGGAACATTGTTTCAGACAAATTTTGTGGCATGACTAACATTAGATCAGTCGCCAATATGACTTCACTAAACGTCAGTGTTATAGTTCACTTGCATTTCATTTTAGTCATGTAAACGACACTCTGTTTCGTTTACGGGAACTTTAGGGAGATGAGATGATAAACCGCTGCGACTTGAAACCCATATTTGATAAAGCCGTTGAGTGTGACTGCCTGTGTCCGGACCTAACGCTGCCGAGCTGATGTACTTAATTTTTTCCATTTCAGCGGTCGCATCACTTTGCAAGCCAGAGATTCCAACACGCTCGAGCCGACCGTCAAAGCCCCACTGAAGAAAAGGAAATCGGAGGTTTGTGTTTTGTTTTGAATACTCTGATTCCTAGTGTGTATTTCTTTTAGTAATTTCCCCTTCCTCTGAAGTTCTTTGTACTTACTTTTTTACTGTACGCCCCCAATTTATTTTTATTTTCTTCTCCAGCCCTCCAAGAAAAAGCTACAACCTGCTGCCAAGAAACAAAGCTATGAAATACAGGTCAGTGTGTCCACGTGTCATTAACTCTGAATGATTGTGTGTGTGTGTGTGTGTGTGTAACTGATAAGAGTTAAAAATGGGACGTGTGTTACTAGTTTATCTGTTTTGCCTCCCTCCCCCCTCCCTCCCAGTGAGCCCTGCCCTGTTTGAAAACTGTGTAGTTGTAATTGGAGTGCATTTTCAGCATATTATTTGCAGTATAACCCTTATGTAGACCGTCCTCACACTATAGTTTTCTATATTTTTAGAGCAGCGATTGCCAAACCAGTGGGATATGTACCTTAAGGCCGTTTTATGGTTCTGCGGCGAATCGGCAGTGTACCCCGCAGACCCCTCTGCGTCTACGCCGTAGCCTGACGTGCACCTCTCGGAAAATGTAACCGCACGTCGCTCTGCCTTGGCTTGGTAGCGTTGCATCCGTCCCCTGACTAATTTCCTGGTTCTCCTTCTCCTTAAACATGAAATCAAGGAGAGGGTTAACATCTCCTGCTCCAGATGTCCCACCGTGGTCAGATAGAACAGGGGAGACTCTTTGTTTCTATCGCTATGACTCTAGAGTCACTACTCGCTGTATCACCCACTCCCCACGCACACACGCATATGCCGGCTCAACGCGCACAAGTATAAACGCCAGGCCACTTGAGTAGGCTACGGCGAAAGCTCTGCGTGGAGCCTCCGCAGAACCATAAAACCGACTTTAGGGCGTACGTGGGAAGACGCGTTAACATCAAGTCTCCGAACACCTGAACACTACGTGCTGCAGTTGGGTAAGCACAAAAGTTTAGCCGAAGGTAATAAGTGGTAGACAAAACTAACGGTTAAACTGAGTAGCCAAAGTAATGGAGAAAACTGTTTCAAAATAGCTAGAAGTTGGCTAACGGGTGAAATAGTTGGTGGTTGAAATGGTTGGCTTACTGGCGAAATTAACAGTTGAAATAGTTGTCTAAAAGTAATGTTGATGGATAAATGGTGAAACCTTCAGCTTCACTCCAAGTAGTAGAAGCCTAGGAGGTTGGTAGTACGATTGCTGACATAAATATTCGCTGTTCAATTGTATAAAATGATTAACAATATTCACATATTGCATAAGAATTGTGTTATACACTTTGAAAACGCATTGGGGATTGATGAAGGGGTACTTGAGTTCATCTGACAGGGCTTTGGGGGGTTGGGGGAGCTCCAACCAAAAAGGTTGGGAGCCACTGGTTTAGAGCGTCCATTTTGTTGTACTCTAAATGATATAGAGTAACTCCTTTCTTATATTTCTTTGCATTTTTAATTTTTTGCCAGCTTTTGTCCCGGTTATGCCCCCTACACATTATCTATGTATTGAGCAAAGCACCTCAAAGTGTTAGTTACTACTTTATAAGATTTATCTTGGTGATGAGGGGTCATGTTAAAGTGACTCGGGAGTTTCTACAGTGCAGTGCCTTCATTTCACCACAAGGTGTCACCACTGGACTTAACTGGAAAATGAAGTTCACAACAGCAATTCTCTTATTTTTAGTGCATGTAATTACACAAATGCTTACAGCAACACGTAGTGAGAGAGATGCACAGACTTGTTGATGCAGGTTATGGAGTAATAAGGTCAATCCCTTGGAGACTGGCTGTACTGTCGACCACTAGCGCTGCACAATATCGTTCTATTATCGCCATCTCCATGTCAACTAGTGCAATATACATATCGCAAAAGGCTGCAACATATCGCACTATGAGATTTTGTTCCTTTATGTTCAATTCAATCTTAAATAAAATGTTAGAAATGATTTCCTTTTTGTTTTTAAATTTAACAAGCCATTTGTATTTTAGAAGAATACTAAAAGCAACCGAGTCAGAACGGAGTACACTTTGTAATGTTTGTTAATGTAAGTTATGGAGTGATTGGGTCAATCCCTTGGAGACTCGCCGTACTGTCTGTCAAGTTACTTTATTTGTCCCCCAGTGGGGCAATTTGTTGTGCAGCAGGTAGTATAATAAAATCACACACAATCGTACACACAATACAGAGATTGCCTACCTTGCAGGCAAATTTTAAAAACCTAAACAATAAATCAAGTTGTCTATGGTTCTTTATAGAATTTAAAAAGTAGAATGGCTGCAGGGACAACACAGCCGGTCTGAATCTTCCTGTTTTTATTAATCTTGTGCGTCTCGTTTGTTCCCCCCCCCCAGAAGTGCTGGTCGGAGGACGGAGCGAGTCCATGCGTCCTCATCGAGACGCCCCACAAAGAGCTGGAGCCTGCAGATCCGTCCAGCTTCAAGCAGTACAGATTCAAGAACCTGTTCATCAAGGCCTCCCCCATTCCCTGCCTCAGGTAACTGTCTGTCTGTGTCTGTCTGTGTCTGTCTGTGTGTGTTAGAGGTGTGATTCTTTACTGGTCTCACGATTCGGGTTACGATTATCCTGTCAACAAATGGGCTATCAAGCTGCGTCTTCTCCACACGGTCTGTGTTTTTTCACCTCCAATGAGGCAGCAATTACTCAACACCTCACGCTGAGCTGCTTAACCCCACCCGAACCCCCTCCCCGGCTCAAATTGATGAGACGCCCTGAAACTGGATCGATTCACAAACTCAGAAAGGGGGGGGGGGGGAACCCTTTTCAAATCTTTAACTAGAGCATCAAAGATAAATTTACATGTCAACTATTAATTTAATCACCCACTATTTAGATATCTGTTGGGAGACTTTTCTTTTCTCATAAAAAAAAAAAAAAAAAAAATCCTAAATTGTAGACAAAACGAGACATTTGAGGACGTCATCTTGGGCTTTGGGCAGGGCTCCAGACTGAGACCAAATGGTCGCATTTTGCGACCAAAATTTGAGCGTGTGACTGAATTTTACATCCAGGCGCACATGGGCTTTTTTTTACACATTAAACGTGGACATTTCGGTACCTGAGAGCTCGTAAGCACAAGCTTATCTGTCGTCTGCATAGGACGGAGAGCGGAGCTCAGAGGTGCGGACTGAGCAAATTACTCTACAAACTACAGTTTTGTCGAAGTCAGTTACTCACAGAAATGCCGAGAAAGTGGTTGGAAGTGTGGTTACAGTTGTTCAAAACTTCACGCAGACAGCGTTTGCTGCGATATATTAATGGCGAGGTGAAAGCGGTCACGGTACTGTTGATGTCATACTTCCTGACAAGCAGGCACAAAATGTGGTTTGGGGACTGACTGACAGGCTGAGGGTGTAAGGCAAGGCAGCTTGATTTGTACAGCACCTTTCAGCAACAAGGCAATTCAAAATGCTTTACATGAAACATTAAAGAGCAATTAGAAACGGTCATGATGAAAATAAAAAAGAATACAAGTTACAGTGAGTAAGAAATAATGAATGAATTCAATCATTGTATTTCTCGACTGGAGACGAGAGCGTGTGCGTGTGTGTGTGTGTGTACTGTCATGACAGCAGCGGTGCTGTCAGTTTACCTTTTTTACAATAGACGAATTACAATGAAATTTGAAACCGCACATTGTAATTTCTGCATCTATTATCAAAGTGTTTTATTAGTAATAGAGTGGCAATTAGTAGAAATGTGAATATTTGGTTAGCATGTTGATTTACGGTGTGTGCCCCTAAATTTTCTGGTTGTGCCCCTAACATTGTCAGTTGGGGGGCCAATGTGCTCCTAATGGAAAAAAGTTAGTCTGAAGTCCTGGCTTTGGGAAACACTGATCCACATTTTTCTGACCATTTTAAGAGACCAAACAACTCATCAACGATAAAAAGATAATCGTCAGTTGCAGCCTTACACATTTTAACTTAATCAGGTTTATTGTCAAATGTCTTCGTGTTTGGTGCATAATAATAAAGTGAAAAAGTAGTGGAAGAAACAAATGTATAGCATAGAAACACTTTGTACGTATATTGGTATTAACTGAAAGCGCTGGACAGTTTTAAAGACGTTTTCATACATGGAACAAAGAAAAGGGGTCTTCAGATGTATAAAGAAAAAAAAAAAACCTTTATTCAGGGAAGGAGAGGCAGCCTCTCTTTTGCAGGAACGCCCTGATCACATTCACACAGTTCCACATTCATACCTGGAAGCTGCCCAGAACAACCAGTCTGATCTGCTGGCTCCACTGGAGCAGTTGGGGTTAAGGGCCTTGCTCAAGGTAATGAGGGAGGGGACAAGCAAGTACAGCTGCTCTTTCCCCACACAGATTTTTATCCTGTCAGAACCGACAACCTCCCGGTCACAAGCTCGCTTCTTTAACCTCTCGGCCACCACTGCCCAAGAACAATCCACTCTTGATGTTAGATTTCTGTCAGATCACCCAAACAACAAGTACAGTGTTTGCTTTGCATACAGCGGAGAGATAAAAAACCCAAGATGGCAGATCTTTGAGTATTAAAAAAACAAAACTGTTCTTTGTCTTCCAGCTGGGCCAGCTCGGACGACGTGTGGATCAAAATGCTCAACAAGGAGCTGAAGTACGTTCACGACAGGAGCTACCTGCAGCGGCATCCCAAACTGCAGCCCAACATGAGGGCCATCCTGCTCGACTGGCTGTTCGAGGTGAGGACCCGAAATATTCGGTTACGCTCCACATGGGTGACCTGACGCTGTATTTTAAATTCAGTATTTAAGTTCTCCGTTGGTAAACCGCTGTCTGTGCGTGCAGGTGTGCGAGGTGTACTCCCTCCACCGGCAGACGGCCTACCTCGCCCAGGACTTCTTCGACCGCTTCATGCTGACTCAGGAGAACGTCAACAAAGACTACCTGCAGCTCATCGGCATCACGGCGCTCTTCGTCGCCTCCAAGATAGAGGTGGGTCTCCCCTCCGCATCCTCACGTTTTTATCGGTGGTTCATGCGTGTTGATGCACAGGCTGCACACATGAATATAAACCAGAATTGAGCACATTTCCGAATGTTACAATGTAGCGCTACGAAGATTAATCCATTAGTTGGCAACTATTTTGATTTTGATTTATTTTTTTGAATAAAGGGTAAACATTCTCTGATTCCAGCATCTTAAATGTGACTATTGTTCTATTTTCTTGTCTCCTCTGTGACCGTAAACTGAACATATTTGAAGACCTCATTTTGGGCTTTTTGGGAAACCCTGATCATCATTTTTCACTTATATTTTTTTTGACATTTTAGAGACCAAACGACTAATCCATTAATCAAGAAAATAAACCACATAAATAATAACCTTTTGTTGCAGCCTTGGCTACAATTTATAAATGAATGTGTTCCACCTTATGTGGAAATCAAAGTCTGGACTAAATGGTCATCTAGATGTATCAATTGGGAGCTTACTTTGAATTGCTGTTTCTGTCAATAACTTTCCTAACTGCTCTTCTTCTCTTCAGGAAATCTACCCTCCTAAAATCTTAGACTTCGCCTATGTCACAGACGGAGCCTGCGATATTTGGGACATCCAGCGCACGGAGCTTCACATACTGAAGGTATGATTTTTAAAACTCAAACATCTAGAATACAGAAACAGTTTGACCAATATGTTTTCTTAAATGACTCCAATAAGTCCTTCCAAAACATTAAAGTAAACATTTTCAAGTACTTAACATCTAAAACAGCTTCTTCTAGGAAAAAAATGTGAAATTTACAACGCCACAGACATTATAAATCCAAAAATTGGGACATTTCTGGGTTACAGTAGCAAGTTACAGGGCCATGCACATTAAGTATACTAGAAATGATAAATAAGACGGCAAAGATGAAAAATGCCAGAACTACTGAAAGAAAAATATACTTTGAGTAATGAGAGTAGAATATAATTAACTATCTACATGCATAATGCTCGGTCTCTCTCTACATGCATAATGCTCTGTCTCTCTGTCTGTGTATTATTAAATGATAAGTAACCAGTGTGCGTTACACAACCTCCTTTGGTTGTTGCTTTTAACACGATCGAAACCTGTGCAGTAGGTCATCCGTTGGTACCGTATCTGTCCCCGCTTGTGTTGACCTGTATGTCGTGATCGTCCTGCAGGCGTTGAACTGGAATCTCTGTCCGGAGACGCCCATCTCCTGGTTGAAGCTGTACGCTCAGGTGGAAGCCCAGAAAGACGGCGAGAACTTCCTGGTGCCGCAGTTCTCCCAGGAAACGTACATCCAGATCACACAGGTACCTTCATACCTGCACAAACCATCTCCTTTATTTCTTCTTCTTCTAAAGAACGCGTCATACTGACCTTTTGACGTGTGTGTTGCAGCTGTTGGACCTGTGTATCCTGGATATCCACTCGTTGGACTACAGCTACAGTGTTCTCGCCGCAGCGGCCTTCTGCCACTTCTCCACGTTCGACGTCGTTCATAAAGTCTCGGGTGAGTTTGGTTTTCCCGTCCGAACGCCCGCTTTTAAAGCTGCTACTTGCACCAGGAGTTGTAGCTGTAGTGAACAGATATTAACTCAGAACGGTTTCTCTAGGATGACAAAACGTGGGTTTCTTTTTTTTTTATCTAGAAACAATTTTATTTTTTTCCCAAGAACAAGCCAATGAGGTGACATGATAAACAGAAAAAAGAAAAAACAGATTAGATACTTTATTCATCCCGAGGGAAATTTTAGGCATCCAGTAGCTTTGTGTGTGTGTGTGTGTGTGTGTGTGTGTGTGTGTGTGTGTGTGTGTGTGTGTGTGTGTGTGTGTGTGTGTGTGTGTGTGTGTGTGTGTGTGTGTGTGTGTGTGTGTGTGTGTGTGTGTGTGTGTGTGTGTGTGTGTGTGTGTGTGTGTGTGTGTGTGTGTGTGTGTGTGTGTGTGTGTGTGTGTGTGTGTGTGTGTGTGTGTGTGTGTGGTTTAATAGGTTACACTTTACTTTAAGTTTTCTACATAAGAGTGACATGACACAGTCATGAACATGTCATAAAACATAAACATTTGACATAACTCTCTTTTTTTTTTTAATAGTGTCATTCGGTTTTGTCATGACAAGTTATGGTTAGGGTTCATGTGCCATGACTGTCGTTACAGTGTCATGTCACTCTTATGTAGAAAACGTAAAGTGTTACCGTTTAATAGCTTTTCAAATTTTGAGGTTTTTATTTGACTCTAAACCCTAACCTGTCAGGTCTGACGTGGGAGGGCGTGGCTCCTTGTGTCCGGTGGATGAGTCCCTTTATGGACGTCCTGCGATCTCAACCCACACCTCAACTCAAGATCTTCTCCAAAGTCAAACCTGACGCCCGGCACAACATCCAGACACACGTGGCTTACCTGGACCTGCTGGTGAGACACACACACACACACACACACACACACACACACACACACACACACACACACACACACACACACACACACACACACCTGCTGTTACAGTTGGGGCTGGGTTAAAATGATCACTTCTCTAATTAAAATCTTTTTATGGAGAGGCAAACAGTTATGACCCAAAAAGTCATAAAAACCCATATCCAAGCACTTAAGGGTGTTTTACAAAAAATAAAAGGCCTTCAATTAATTTAACACTTAAAAGTACACCAACACTTGTTGGCTCTGAACTTGTATCCCTTCCAAAAGCACTGGTAGTTAAAGGGATACCAGAGGTGCTCCTGCCACTTTATTTTTATATTTTTCACTAAAATTGTGAGTCGGCTGCTATCAATTACTGAAATTCCCAAATCCATCTTTTGTTTAATGCTAGTTTTTTAAAGTAAAAGACTACTTAAAATGACCTTTTTGGGGTTTCAGTCTAAAGTTCTTTGCACTTGAAAGATCTCAAAATAAAAGCAGGATGATTGTTGTTGTTGTTGTTTACTGTGTAGATTTTCAGTCATTAATGTTCCAAAGTTGACTCACTATGTGTCAAGCCGTGGATGTTTAGGAAGCCTTCATGACTAACGTAAACTTTGTTTTCTGTCGTGCAGAGAAAATCTCATGACCTTCGACCTGACAGCCCTGACTGTCAGATGTCTCCCGTCGCCGTGGGAGCGCTCCTGACTCCGCCCAGCAGCACAGAGAAACCAGCCAATCACTGAGCAGGGCGCACTACCTCTTCGTACAGTTTGACCTGAAGGGACGTCTCTGATCGCATCAGCTCGTCGCCAACCGGACACGATTTTTATTTTTTTAGAAAAGCAAATTTTATGTAGCATGTTTTTATTTTTATTTTTTTAAACACTAGATCGGGAACTCATGTCGGCCTTTTTTATTAATCTGGTTTTTTGAAACTTGAGATTGTCAGGATTCGCTGTTCTTCGGACGGTGTGTGACTCGGGTTAACTGATGCTGGTTAACGGTTTTAGACTGAAGCCGCACCAACCGGAGTCCACTGATGATGAAGATGTGGGATCGCCAAACGGTCTCGTTGCTTGAGAGGAAACGGAACATTTTGAAGTATTTATCTGGGAGTTTTACTGGTGCTATTCCTGAAACGAAGTGTAAATGCTTCCAGATGGTGCTTCAGTCAGATTCTCAGGAGAATGAAAATGAGGCGTATCTCATTTTCTACGTTCAAATATATATATATTTTTTTTCAACTCTGAAATGGGGTTAAGTTTAAATATTATCCCCTCCTAAATCACCATTCAAATGTATGTAAACTTGCAGGTTTACGCTCCTAATTGTGGAAACGATGTGATTATTCTACAAAGATTGTGTTTTTTTTTTTGTTTTTTTTGCTACATGAGCCATACCAATAATCAGACACTTTAATTGCTGTTAACATCCTGAAAACTGCAGGTGTTGAACAGACCTGACCGGTTTGTGTGGCTCAATAATTCCCCTCTTCAATCGGGTTATTGTTGCAACCTTGTTGCACATTCTTGTTACATTCCTGAGAAACTTGACTTGCATAGGAAAACTGCAGTTTTTGCTTTTCAAAGTGCTTGTATTTATTAAGCCTTAGTATGTAAAAACAAAATGTCTGTCTATAAGTTAAAAAAAAAAAAAATTCTGTGATGAATGAGCTCAGTTTGATCGCTGCCAAAGGCAAAAGCTATTTATGATTTTGCTATGTGACACATTTTATGTTGAATTGCAGAAAATGTGCACTAGCCTGTCCATTCTTAGTGCCTTTTTAAAAAAAAAAAAATATGAACTGTACAGCTACCTAACTTAAGCTGCAGCGAGCTAAAAGTGTGAACAAACCTGTGACTGTAAACCTGAAATCTCTACAGCTCGATCGAGACTGCAGTGAACAAACTATGTAAACTGTAGATGTTAAAGAATTTATGTTTTGTAAATACAATAATTCAGAAATGTGTAATTTCTTTTATATTGGAATGTTTTAAATAAATGAAAGGAGTTTGGTATGTTAAGTTTTTCTGTCCTGTGTGAATGTATATTGTCGGTTTAAAAAAAATCATAGTTCAAAAAAAGTCTTTGTATAGTCAGAAAACAAGTCAAAAGTTATATAACAATACTGTTTTACCACAGTCTTGTCTCGTTGCCTTCGGCAGTTTGGGTAACCTGCAACTGGCATAAACTAAAAGTATGTAAGAAAAGGCCTTGCCCTGACGTGGCATCGAACAGGGGTGATAACCACTGGCCGCAATGCCACTTATACTAAACCTAAAACTTGTAAAAGAATTATAGTATGTTGAAAGAAAAATGAAGTCATTAAAGTCATAGTATGTCAAACTAGTATGTCAGAGGAAAAAGTCGTTAAAAAGTCATAGTATATGTCAAAAAGTAAAATGTCATAGTAAAGTATGTAGGGTGAAAAAATAACTAGTAAATGGTCATAGTATGTCGTGAAAAGTCACAAAAGAGTCATACTATAGTATGTCCAAAAAAAAGTCGTAGTATATTATGTCGAAGAAAGTCACAGTAGGCTATAGTATGTTGGAGAAAGTCATTGCATAGTATGTCCAAAAAAGTCATAGTATGATGCAAAAAGTAGTAAAGTCAGTATGATGTAAAAAGTTACAGTATATTGAAAGTACTAGTATGTAGAAAAAAAACTAGTAAAAAGTCAGTGTAGTATGTTGAAAAATAGTCACAAAAAAGTCATAGTATGTCAGAGAAAAAGTCATAAAGTAATTATTGTTCTGTCCTCACTAAGTGCCAGTCAGGTCTCTTGACTTGGATGTTTTTCAGCGGGACAACATCTCCGTCCATCAGATTTGGTCTTTCTGTTCTCCATTTCTGACGACTATTCTCTTCTCCATCTTTCTCAAAAGGTGTTGGCTGTACTTTGTACTCGTACTTTGTACTAAGAGGTCACTGTCATCAAAGTTGCCAGGGGGAGCTGTGTTTGTGCCAACGTTCTGCGTTAGGAGCATAGCAGGGGTGAGGATTAGAGGGTCATCTGGATCTGTAGACACCGAGGTAAGTGGTCTAGAGTTGACTATAGCAGTATCCTCAGCCATAAAGGTTGTCAGGACCTCATGTGTGACCTTTGTAGGCCCGAGCTTGAGGAACGTTGCATCAAGGATCCAACGTGTGATGCCGATCGTCCTCTCCCAGCTGCCTCCCATGTGTGAAGAGTGTGGGGGATTGAATAGACACACACAGCCTTGATCAGAGAGATAGTTGCCCACTTGCTTGTTGTTGCAACCTCTGGAGTCAATCTGAAGCTCTTTGCAGGCTCCCACAAAGTTGGTTCTGCAGTCAGACCTCAGCTGCTTAACGGGTCCCCTAGTTGCAAAGAAGCGTCTTAAAGCATTAATGAAACTGGATGACTCCATTGATTCAACAACCTCAATGTGTATGCCGCGTGTGCTCATACACGTTAAAATGACTGCCCAACGCTTACTGTTTGCCTGGCCTCCCCCCGTGTCCTTCTTGAGGTGACACACCATGGCTCGAACAAATCTAGTCCTACAAAGGTGAACGGAGGGTCTGTGCTCAAGCGATCAGCAGGCAGGTCCGCCATCTTCTGCTCCTCTTGTTTACCGCGTAGCCTCCGACATAGCACACAGTTATAGATCAGGCTGCTAACACACCGCCTAACTCCAACAATCCAAAACCCTGCAGCTCTTAAAGCTCCTTCTGTCAAGTGCCGTCCTTGATGACAGACTTTCTCGTGGTAGTGTCTGATGAGCAGTAAGGTAACATGGTGTTTGCTAGGAATGATGATTGGCTGACTCTCCTCTGGTGTGAGCTGTGCCTTCCTCAGCCGTCCACCGACATGCAGAAGGCCCTCAGAATCGATGAAAGGGCAGAGTTTGCTGAGGGGCCGCTGTTTTGGGACAGGCTCTCCCTTTTGGATGCACTGGATTTCCTCTGAAGAGATGTCTCTTTGGACAGCGAGAATGATTCTGACCTTTGCATGATCTAGCTGCTCTGCACTGAGAGGCTGCTTGCAGATGTGCCAACTATGGCAAGGACCTCCTTTTGCTGCTTGCATGAAGGAATGAGCGATATGCGAGAGTCGGGCAACAGCTCTGAAGACTCGAAAAGCGCTCGAAGCGTGCATTGCCGAGCTGTTGTGATGAACGTGTGGCACAGGTCACTACCTCTGGGCGTAACTCCATATCTGATCTGGTGTCGATAAGATTGAAAGGTTCCTGTTGTAAGCTGGTTGGTTAACCATGAGGAAAGCGCGAGCTGGTTGGCTGGGATGGCTCTAGTGGCATGGTCTGTTGTTAAAGATGCAGTAGGTAAGTCTTATAAAACTAACTTTCTGTCATATTTGCTGAAACTGACCCTATATTCCAGTAGAACTACATGAATTATGTAATATAAAAAAAATCCAGCTCCTCTGGCACCTCCTACAGCCTGTACTGCCATTGGCAAAATTCCACCGCTCCCGGTTGATTTACTCCAATCAGGGCCACAGGGGGGTCTATCTGCCTGTCAATCACTGCTCATGCACGCACACGCATATATAGCGTTTTGAAGCCAATGTGATTGAATGTTTGTCCCGTTCACTTACTGTCTTCTCTTTAATGAAGATTCTGCTCTCACAAGGCCTGAAATAACTGGGGCGCCCATTTCCCAAGACATTGGTCTTGAAAGTATTGACCGTTGGTCGGTGGGCCCCGCCAAGGCAGACGTCACCAACTATGACCCAGCCTAGATCTAGTTGCTGTGCGTAAGGTGCATTATGATGACCATTGCGCTGGGTGCGCACTTTGTGGACACGGATGATGTCCGTGCCAAGTAATAGTAGGATCTCAGCCGAATGGTCCAGAGGAGGAATCTCATTAGCTATAGGCTTGAGATGGATGTGACTACGGGCAGCCTCTGGTGTTGGGATTTCATCCCTATTGTTGGGAATTAGATTGCACTCAATAAGGGTTGGTAGTGGTAGATGAAGTGTACGTAGTTCCTGCACATGTTTTGAGACTGTACGGAGAAGAGTCACTCTTTATGTCAAAACTTGTCGAAGAATGCTGATCTGGCTAGTGACACGTTGCTTTGATCGTCTAGCATCGCGTACGTCTTCATTTTTTGCTCAGGGTGCCCCTTCGGATAGATGTTGACCAGACAGATTTTCGAGCAAGATTTTTCTCGAAAACCCTCACCACAGACCTCTGTGCATGAGGAAGTTGCTACATATGGAACGTGTTGCGTAGGCTCCCCAGCATGATCTGCAGCAGGCCCATTAGAACTCACAGCCCAAGGTGCTGGTCCTGCATGGAGCACAGACATGTGTTGGTCACTGTCGCATTTCGAGCAACGGACGACAGCTTTACACTCCTTTGCCTGATGTGTTGTCGACGCACAACATTTAAAACGTATGAAGTTCTCTTTCAGGAAGCGCTTACATTCTGCTAATGGTTTTATCCGAAAACGTCGACACTTCTTGAGGGAATGAGGTTTTTTGTGGAGAGGACACTGTCTATCTGGATCCATGACAGGTTCTTTAGTGGTGTCTGAGCAGGATGTGTCTGCTACTTCAGTTTTACTGACCGATAATGAAGGTTTGGTTTTCCACTGTTTGCTTGAAGACCCATCGGCTTTGGACCCAGCTGAGTTTGAGGTAAAGGCAGCAAAGCTAGGATCATTCCTCATCTCTGCATAGTGGTACACAAAGTCTATGAAAAATGAGAAGGGGGGGGTAGACAACATTGTGCTCTCTCTTATAGCGGGACCCCTGACTTATCCACTGCTCCTGGATGTTGTGGGGCAATTTCTCCACAATAGGGTTTATTCCTCTTGCTGTGTCGAGAAAGCTAAGTCCTGCCATGTCATGCATTGCTGCTTCGATTTCTAGGAGTAGATCTCCAAGTTCTTGAAGTTTCTGATAAGCTCTGTTGTCAAAAGCATGTCCAGACCAATAGATGGATTATTGACATGAACTGCCCTTATCCTCTTGGCATGGTGAAGGAACTCCCCACCAAGCCATTTAATGAGCAGGTCCAGTTCTTCACTGGCTTTGAGGTTCAGACCTTATACAGCATTATCAAAGCTAGATTTCCAGGACAGATAACTGGCAGGCTGGTTTTCGAACACTTTAAGCCCAGCCGTGACAAGATCTCGACGAGCCAGATATACAGCTAAGTCAGATACACCTGGGGCCTCTGATCGTGAGTTGTGTTTTAGCTGCTTTGTTGGGTCTGTGGACCGGCGTACATTGAAGCTGGGGATATTCACTTTTTTGTGAACAGATGCAGCACCAGGGAGGTGTTTCTCGGGATAGGTTTGCTGCAGGGGTTTAGTAGGAAAGGCTGCAGAATCTGACCGCTGTAATTGTTGACTGCCATGCTGGCCGCGTGTTTCGGGATGGTTTGGGGGAGGGCGCTGCCGCGGTCATGGGGAGCATTCTCTGTAGCGGCGTCAAGTGTGAGGTGAAGTACCATTTTGACTGGAAGCAAAATGTGCTTGGATGTACTCACCAGTGCGATGTATGGACTGCTTCGCTGATAGAGTGTGACTGGCTTTACTCACAAGGTCACAATTTTCTAAATCTGCAGCTGCTTCAAACACTTTAGCTTCTGCTGAGGCAGCATCAGCTTCACATTCTACCTTTAGTGCATTTAATTCAGCCTCTATTCGTGCTTTTTCTACTTGCATTTCTACTTGACGCTTTGCATAGGCTGCTCGTGTGCGTGCAGCTTCTGCTTTGGCACGAGCTTTAGCAGCAGCTACAATGGCTGAAGACTTAACTGAGCTTCGTGAAGGTGAACTTTCTGACTTGACATCCAGGTCTTGAGGATCGATATCGTCAGGATTGGGGTCTGCCATTGCGATATAGGACAGGTAGACGTATCTCCAGACCACAGAAAATGCTCTTGTGGATGTAGATGTATGTCGTTGTTTCTTACTTTAGCAGGGGTTAAACTTGCATGTCCCATCGAGTGGATTCTCGTTGATGGATATACATCCTTTCTTCACAGTCTGTCACAATGGTCCATATTTTTACAGTTCTGTCCTCACTAAGTGTTGTCCACACGAATGTATACTCAGCTATACAGACAGCTAAACACTCTCCTAATCAAGCTCCAAGGAACAGGCTCATGTGTTGATTTTGGCTGTTTAATCAGGTTTAAGTGTAAATCTGTGAACAAAGAACAAAAAAGATATAGAAATTAAAATGTTGCTCCATAATGCAATATCACACAAAGCTTAGCTTAAGAGTTACAAGACATGTTGCACAAGGTAAGTGTAAACACAAAGCAAACAGTTTTCCATATGCTGGTACAACAAACACCCCAGGTTTTACAGTACTAAATAGCGGATAATTAAATGACTTAGGAAAGACATAACTTTCTAACCAATACATTTTCAAACAAATATTAATGTATACTATACATGTCTCTTCTAGGTTAATAAACAATATAATTTACAGATTATGCCATGTATAAACTGTGGAAGGAGGATGACACTAGATTGAAACCAGGAGGAACATGTGGCTATCTCAGGCAATATCTAGAGAAGAAATTAAGCACTTCCTGTTAACTCCCTAAAAGTGACAGTTCACAAAACAACCACCAATGGTCCCAAAGCAATGCAAACACATCTGGCTCCATAACAATTATAGTGTGTCGAAAAAAGTAGTAAAAAGTCATAGTATATTATTTCTTAGTATATTATAATATATATATATATAATATTTTCATAGTATATTATATATTATTTCCAATATAATGTAAATATAAAGATGCATTCTTGATTAAAGGTGGGGATTTTCTGGAGAGAATATCTTAAAACTCACAGTTTAAAGCTACAGGTTATTTATGGGAGAGGTTGTCAATAACAGATGCATGTTTTTTTTTAAACCCAAGCAGTAAGAGCAAGAGTTTACTTGGTGTAATACTAGGTGTACACAGCAATCTAGGATAGATTTGTGGTTATTTTGCACTTTTGCACCAAAGTCTCACATTGCTATTGCTAGGGTCCTAGTCACTTCAGATAACTTATAAAGATGCTTTTGAGGACATTTCAGACTTAAAAACAATATAGTACACTTTTTATTGACCATGACGACATAGATGGTGTCTCAACAATGTAAATAAAACCAATAAAGAGCAAGCAAAAGATTTGGCTAAAGAATAAAGAGAAAAGACGAATTTCACGCACTCCCTTTATTTAATTTTTATTTCTGTAACAATCGTACCATAATAATGGTACAACAGCATGTCTCAGTCTAATTACAGCCACAGTTTAACTGACAACCTTCATTTGTAGGAACTTCAGTCATCTATTTGAATGTTGACATTCACATCAGTATTTTCCTTCCACTGGATCTCAAAACCTTCTCGCTGCAAAGCTTCTTTTAACTTCACATCACCAAAACTCAGAAATTCTGTTTCTGCATTCACGAGGTAGCATTTAGGCTGTGTACATTTAAAAGAAAGCGGTTAACATTATATTAAAGAAGAAATATTAGTTGAAATCTCACCTATAATTGGCATGAATCATTGGATCAAATTCATTAGATTCTGCAGATTTAATAATTGCCATCTCAGGTGAATTAATGTCAGTGTTATGACATTTATATCACTTTATATCTTGTTTCACAGCAACGATAACTTCAAACATTCTCTTAAAACCAGTGACATTTCAGGCTCCTTCCACTGGATCTCAAAACCTTCTCGCCGCAAAGCTTCTTTTAACTTCATGTCACTAAAGCACAGAAATTCTGTTTCTGCATTCACGAGGTAGCATTTAGGCTGTGTACATTTAAAGGAGTCAGTTAACGTTAAGTCACTTTGACTGCCAATCTCACGGTCGACTTTTCTGAACGGAGGAAAATGTGGTTATGAAAACAAAGGACCATTCCCCGGTCTATATGGGGTCTGAGTTTCTGATTCTACATAGAATTGCTTGGTTTCTCCCAAAAAATTATGATCTATAGCCTATTCTGGAATACATTTATTAATCAGAGAACCCACATTAACATAGCACAAGCAGAGCGCTAAATATATATATATATTTTAAATTTATGATCGCTTCTCAGTCAAAATCGGCAGAAGGAGCTTAGAAACAGGCGTTTTATGGCTTGCAGCTCTCGTTACAAACAGCGCTGTCCGCTGGTCTGAAACAACAGCTAAGCGATAGTCGCATCACATCATGTATCTCGGCCAACGTTTGATATTTACGCATTTCAGCTCTTTTGTCTGTCGGGTAAAAATGCAAACCAATGTCCCAAATGATTGGCGGGGAACATGATTTGACAATCAGTCTACTAAAGACAAGACGTTGCCACTTAGTATATATTAGTATATATTGCATACAGTACCTAAATCCCTTCTTTGATTAGTTTTTCTTCATAACGCAAAAGCCACAATCATTTTTTTATTAAAGATTGTTGTTTCATTTAAAAATCACACCCTAAATGTGCATGAATCCGTGTATTGAATCAGCAGCCCACAGAATAAATATCTGAGGAAATAATATCTCAGGTGGATCGAAGCATTTGTTTTACAGCAACGATCAACTTTCAGATGCTCAGTGACATCTCAGGCTCTTTATGGGGACGAAGCTTAAGTCAGGAACCATCTGAGGAGACAACCAGACAAAACTGATGAGTCATGATTCACATTTTGTCTCTTGACGTAGGTTCAAATATCAAATATAACTTTCCTGATCACATTCCTGCTCCTGACAGGATGCAGCCTTTAGATTTTAATGACAGCCCTCAGGACAAACTTTACATTTTTAACTCTGAGAACAGCTGAATTATCCGTATGATCAAATCCCCTCGGACTTAAAGAAATACATCTATTCAAGACATTAAATTCATACATACCATGTAATCGATCAAAAAGGAGAGCTGTCTTTAATTATTCCAGGCCATAGTGATGAGAGCTGGGTTTTCATCTGCTCTTTTAGACCTTAGTGATCTGCGCCTCCTGCCACCTCTGCTGCAGATCTGTCAGAACGAGGGGATGGGGAGCAGACTTTATGGAGGTCAGCACTTTAGCTTCAGGTGTATCCATTAAATATATACATTTTACATTTTTGACATGCATAATTCTTTCTTATCTAGGCGTTTGGTGCCTAGACTGTCATCGCCGCATGACGCTCACTTTTTTGGTACTTTAAGAACAATTTTCAGATTTTTCTTCTGTACGTATTACTGGTAGTAATGTAAAGTAAAGCAAAGTAAAGTAAAGGAGTATTTCCTCCACCACTGCTCACCTGAGCGCAGGAGTTGCCGTGTTTGGGGCACAGCTCCAGTTGGCAGTGCAGGTAGATGTCGCCAGCTTTCCCAGAGAACTGGAACATGTTGAAAGAGAAGACGTTGAATGTTCCCAGTCCGTTTCCCTGCACACTCACCGTCTGGTCAGCAGGGTTTGGGCATCTGCTCAGAAACAGGAAATCAGACATGATAATGAAATGCATTAGCAGCTGAACCTTACCAACCCAGTCTCACGGCAGTTCGTGAAATGTTCACGTAATTTAATCTATTGACTTGTGTACGCGGACACGTTTATCTCGTTTTTGTCGTGATGGTCAGCATGTTTTTTAAACTATTGTCTTAAGAGCGACTACGGTAGCGAGTAGTATGAAAGGCAGAAAATCCGCATAGGGAGGTTGGCTGGGGTGGTGGACGGGTCAAACAACACAGGACTTTCACCCAGGAGACCGGGGATCGTGTCCCGTGTGTCATGTTTCCTAAACCCAACCATCGCTATCTTCTTTACCTAAACCTAACTGTCCCGTTCTTCTTTACCTAAACCCAACGGTCCCGTTCTTCTTTACCTAAACCCAACTGTCCCGTTCTTCTTTACCTAAACCCAACTGTCCCGTTCTTCTTTACCTAAACCCAACTGTCCTGTTCTTCTTTACCTAAACCCAACTGTCCCCTTATTCTTTACCTAAACCCAACTGTCCCTTTTATTTTTTACCTAAACCCAACTGTCCGGGTTCTTCTTTACCCTAACCCAACTGTCCTGTTCTACTTTACCTAAACCCAACTGTCTCGTTCTTCTTTTTACCTAAACCCAACTGTCCTGTTCTTCTTTACCTAAACCCAACTGTCCGGTTCTTCTTTACCTAAACCCAATCTGTCCCCTTTATTATTTACCTAAACCCAACTGTCCGGTTCTTCTTTACCTTAACCCAACTGTCCGGTTCTTCTTTACATAAACCCAAGTGTCCTGTTCTTTTTTTCCCTAAACCAACTGTCCCCTTATTATTACTTACCTAAACCCTAACTTTCCTCTTTCTTCTAATCTTACCTAAAACGTGCGTCGTTTCTTTACTAAACCTAAGCGTCTCTCTTTACTAAAGACAGTCCTTCCTTACTAAACTGTCCTGTTCTTTTACCATTCCTAAACCCAACTGTCCGTTCTTCTATCTAAACTCAACCATCCTCTTCTTTACCTAAACCCAACTGTCCCTTTTCTTCTTTACCTAAAGCCAACTGTCCCGTTCTTCTTTACCTAAACCCAACTGTCCCCTTATTATTTACCTAAACCCAACTGTCCCGTTCTTCTTTATCTAAACCCAACTGTCCCGTTCTTCTTTACCTAAACCCAACTGTCCCGTTCTTCTTTACCTAAACCCAACTGTCCCGTTCTTCTTTACCTAAACCCAACTGTCCCGTTATTCTTTTCCTAAACTAACTGTCCCGTTCTTCTTTACCTAAACCCAACTGTCCCGTTCTTCTTTACCTAAACCCAACTGTCCCGTTATTCTTTACCTAAACCCAACTGTCCCGTTCTTTACCTAAACCCAACTGTCCCGTTCTTTACCTAAACCCAACTGTCCCGTTCTTCTTTACCTATTCTTTACGAAAGATGCTTTCCTTCGAAATACATTAGTTTTAAAAAACGTGCTGACCATCATGAAAAAAACGAGATAAACGTGTCCATGTACACAAATCAATAGAGTAAATATGACGTGAACATTTCACGAACTGCCGTGAGATTCTGTTGTCTTTACATCGGACAAAATTTCTTGCTCAACTCCAAATGTTTCAACTCACACTGCTGCCGCAAATTAGCGTCTTTGCATTGAATTTATATGTACTGAAATTTCGCTGCAGAATCGAGACGAAAACACCGTGGCCGAGATTGACCCTAAGAGCTTTATCTCACCCGTTGATGACGAGGTCGTATCGCAGACTTGCATTTGGTGACGGCTGGTTGGTCGCCCAGCAGGAGTCGGTCACTATGGAGACCATGTTGTTGTCCAGCCCCTCCGTCATCAGCTCCACCCAGACCTTCTGGTCCAGTACCAGCTCAGTGTCCGGCCCGACAAGGTTCACAAACTCGTTGTCGGTGTACGCTTTCATCATCAGAGTGTAATTCCAAATTCCAGATACAATCTCCTCCACCACGGAGCTGGAGACACACACAGACACATTTCAGCTTTCTTAAACTCAGTGGCTGAAGAAGTGCAGACCCTTTACTTAAGTAAAAGCACTAATACCACACTATAAAAATAATGTGTAAAAGTCCTGCATTGAAAATGTTATTCAAGTTAAAGTATGTAAGTACCATCAGGAAAATGTAGCCTACTTAATTTAGTAAAGAAAATGTACTTAAAGTATTAAAAGTGCTCAATGCAGGAAATCCTCCCATTTTAGAATATGTAAACAATCCAAACAGTTCTTTGTTTAATGGTCTAATCCACATGTGTCAAACTCAAGGCCCGCGGGCCAAGTCCAGCCCCTCGCTATTTCTGATGCGGCCCACAAATCAATCTAGGTTCACAATATTTTTTGGCACACCTAGTTGTGCGCCAAATCAAAAACATGGGAAACTGTGGTAACACTTTACAATAAGGTACACCAAAAAATAGGTAGTTAATGATTAGTTACTGTTTTTGAAAGAGTAACGAATGATTAGTTACCCTTTTTCAGAAGAAGAAAAACAGTAACTACCCTTCTGAAAAAGGGTAACGACCCTTCTGAAAAACAGTAACTACCCTTCTGAAAAACAGTAACTCGTTATTCTTTCAAAAACAGTAACTAATCATTAACTACCTATTTTTTGGTGTACCTTATTGTAAAGTGTTACCGAAACAACTTGCAATTATGCAACACTAAAAGCAGAATTTCAGAGTTTGCATATTCAGGCTGTGAAAGAGCTTGTTGTGAGTCAGCTGTGTGGTAGCCTAATTATAAAATGTAATCATTGTATTCCTTGATTTGCTAAATTCTAGGATGGCTTTGGAACATTTTTGCTCACTTTTTCAGGGACCAAACTGTAAGTAAGAAGACTATATGAGACATGCAATAATTGAGTCAAAGATATTTTACTTTTTCAATTAAATAAAAGCATGTCAATAAACTATACATGTCTGGCCCTTGATGTGATTCTTTTTTTCCAGGTGGGCCTTAGGGAAATTGAGTTTGACACCCCTGGTCTAATCATTTTAGCTGGACTTGTAGGCTATTTTTTTTTGTTTAATTTCTAATAAAACATTGTCTTTTATAAACTAAATGTGTTTTGTGCGCAAAAACTTTAATTTGTAAGTAACTAAAGCTGTCAGATTAATGTTGTGGAGTAAAAAGTACAGTATTTCTCTCTGAAATGTAGTAGAGTGTAGAAAGTATAAAGTGGCATGAAAAGAAAAGACCATGTGAAGTACCTTAACATTTGTACTTAAGTTCAGTTCTTGAGTAATTGTACGTAGTTACAATCCACCGCTGCTTTAACTTGAACTGCAACACGTTAACAACCAGGTGGCGCTCCACACACACCTCTCTTTGATTTTGAAGGACACACTCGTGAGGTCTGGCACTGTGTACAAGCAGGAGAAGTCGATGCTGACTTGGTCGTGGCGGGTGATGACGTCCGTGGAGCTGTTCTGCATCGTGATGGCGTTCTGGTAGATGATTTGGCTTCCGTTGTTCTACATTGTGACAGGAACACAGACAGGGTTTGAGTTCATTTAATCACAGCAGTCAGATTCTTTTCATGTTCACCTGTGACATTTACAATCCAGAGAGAGAGAGAGAGAAAAGTACCAACCGTTGTTGGGGTTTAGAGTCCATATTTGTATCATGCTGTTCATAAATCACATGCATCTTACTATCATAAACAAACAAGTAGAAATAACAAGTGGAAAAATGCGGGGGAGTGGAGTTCGTTTCCCAGAATAAGATAAGCAGAAAACACAAGACTTTCACCCAGGAAACGGGTGTTTGTGTCCCGGGAGGACTACTTAAAGAGGTCTATGTTTTAATCCAAACCACAATCTTTGGTGTCTGAACTTAACTGCCATTGCCGCACGACGGACACCTTTTGTCGGCTAAACTTGGCTAAAATTACCTGTCTTGGCGTTCGGCGGTCACTTCATTTTCTGAGGATATCATACGAATTTGTTGTGCATACGTTTTCAAACAATATCACGCGAACCTGTTTATGACAATGCGTTGCAGTTGTGGTGTGAACTTTTAACACTATATATTAACAGTTATTGTTCTTGGTGTAGACGGGCCTTTTGTCTACTTTTAATCTCTGTTTAGTCTCTATCATACCAAACAGGGAAGCCCAAACTGTAGAGAAAATACTTCATGGCCGGGCTGAGACTCCTCATTACTTTGCCGTGAATCTACAGTGAAGTGATCAGCAAAAACAGGAGCAAAACACTAGAGGAGAGCACCCACCATGATCTCGGTCCCACAGGTGTTGCTGCTGTCAAAGCTGAAAGTCACCATGTGGGTCTCGCTGTCCATGTGTCCTACGCAGCTTTCGTCTAGGAGGCGTAAGGTGGTGTAGTCGATGTTTTTGGCGCTGAGCAGACATCCAGCCAGAGTAAGAGTGGCTGAGCTCCCCATGCAGACTGTCGGGTCGCCTGAACACCCAACGGTACAAAGAAGAGGTTAAAGAAAATATTACCACTTCAATATAGATTTACTATAATTAAGTCATATCTAGTTGGTGCTGATGTTGTTTTTCTAAACTCAAATGTATCAGATTCTGAGCTATAATGGAGGCAGACATAGAGCTCAACAGTGTGGTTTCAGAAGTAACAACCCCATTGATTTTCATCATAAGGATTTAGATTATTGGGCATAATGTCTAAACCATCCGAGGTAGACTAACCACGAGCTACGAGGTTATGTAAAGAAGGTTTCTCCTTCGGTAGAAGCCACAAGTAATAATAATAATAATAATAAGAATACGTTTTATGCATTGGCACCTTTCAGGACACCCAAGGACACCATACACGCATTAATAAAAACAATAATAGAAGCACAACAAATGTATCAATAGAAAAATCCTGTAGTAAGTAAAAATCAAAAGGTATTCAACTATTAAAAACAATGATGTCTGTAGAATCAAGGTGGATATAGTGAAAGCTATGTTGGGTGATCCCAATCTGAACAGATATGTTTTAAGTGTGATTTGAATTGATGAAGAGAGTCTAGTGCAAGTCTGTGTGAAATGGGATTTTTTTTTTTTTTCGCGATGTCATTGAGAAGTACTACACTACCAACAATCCTAAGCGTAACAGCAATGTGTGTGATTGGCAGAGCTCGCTGTTACCATGAAAATGTTACCCGCAAATGGCTATAGTGAGCTGCTACCATTGAAATCTATGATCGTTTCTGTACATAGTCTTGTTCTTTTGCGCCGAATCAAATGTTTGGCTTGGTTCCAGGCTTAAAACCTTGTATGTTGGCATTTAATATAAACGTCAATGGAGATATCAAATGGGGAAACTCAATCAGAGTCATTCTAAAACCAGGCGGTCACTGATGGGCTCCATACATCCAGTTTTTAATTTCACACTAATCACGTGTCACAACAGACTCTACACAAAACCACACATCCAGAGCAGCAGTTCACCCACAGCAATTTTTATCTTTTACGTGTATCACCAGGTGCTTTTTTAAAGTTTTATAATCTTCCATTATCATGCCACGTGTTGCACTGTACCTAAAGAGTTTGTTGGTGTGTACTTGGCGGCAAAAAGAGCCCGACAGAGGCATTGGGGTTCACCGTTGTTCCCGTCGCAGTACTCGTTATCACTGCAGTACAGCTCCGTACAGGAGACCTGAGGGACAGCTGCACACACACACACACACACACACACACACACACACACACACACACACACACACACACACACACACACACACACACACACACACAAAATAACACTTAAAAAAGTAGATCCATTTGTTTAAACTCTACTAGTCCTGGAACAGTGGAACATTTTTAACTAAGTGTTTTACTTGAGTATTTAATTTTTTTATTCCACATACTCAACTTAAGTCTTTAGAGTCTCAACTTTAGAGCATCAGACACAAGACTTAAAAACATTATACTAATGAACAAAACTAGATAAAAATATTAAACATTAAATAAATGTCACGCATCAATATTAATTGTGTAACTTTTAGTACTTAATGTCTTTTGCTGACAATACTTGAAATGATTAAGTAGAATCAAACTAAACAAACCCTGATCCATCCATATATTTTACTACTGTACTGTAGATACGACTTAATTTAAAGGTTGTGTACAGTGAACTTAACCCCAATTTACTCTCTTTCTGTCAATTCTGTCAGTTCTGTCAATAACAGTGAAAGTATGTGACAATCTTACGGCAATCGGCAAGTGACCTCCAGTCGCCCAGTGTGATGTTGGTGTTCAGACCGCAGGTCTTGGCGTAAGCGTCCAAAAACTGGCAGCTGAGAGCGAGGCCTTCCTCGGTCGGGAATTTGCACGAAGTTTCTGCGCAGGCGGTTATGTAGGGAGCTGGGTCAACTTGGCAATCGGTGAAGGGTGCCTGCATCAGGAGATTACAGCTGTTCCAGCCATGCAGAGAGGAAGAATGAGAGTCAGTGACCAGTTTTCTGAACGGTAGTATCATCCCTGGGCACATGACAGTGTAATCATTGAACTGTATGATTCCTGTTTTAAGGATGAAAGGAGTGTTCAGTGTGTTTTG
Organism: Perca fluviatilis; assembly: GCF_010015445.1. Taxonomy (NCBI): domain Eukaryota; kingdom Metazoa; phylum Chordata; class Actinopteri; order Perciformes; family Percidae; genus Perca; species Perca fluviatilis. The sequence continues at coordinate 35,561,687 of NC_053118.1, forward strand.
ATGGGTCGGTTCTTACTGTTCAGTTGTAAGGTTGCAGTTGGTCGTATTGTTGGGGGTGTCGCTGTACAGGACCTCGCAGCTAGGGGGTAAAAAAACAAAATGGCATGTGGCTGGGTTAGCTCAGTTGGTATAGCGGGCGCACATATGTAGACGCAGAAGGTCCAGCGTTCGAGTCTGACCTGGACGATTTTCCTGCATTTTCCTTTCATATCTAGCTGTCTTTTCCATTTATTTATTTATTTGACTTTAAGGTCATACAACCTTTTTTTTTACATTAAAGTTACCTCAGCACAAATATTCTGATAGCCCAGTTTTTCCTGAAGAAAATGATGTACATTGATTGACTGTAGACAACAGGGTTGATGTTTTACAAGATTTCTTTGAAAATAAAACCAGACGGACAAGGAATTGTAAAAATGGTCTCAGGGGTCTAAGCGTTAAAGGCTGAAATGCCACAAAAAATCTTTAAAAAAACAAACAAGAAACGGCACATACATTTTGAAACCAATTAACCCAATGAAACCCAATGTTTTGTTTACGAAACCTTCCAGGTAGAAAACTGCTGCGTCCCATACGTACAATTTAACGTTGACGAGGAACAGCTGGATATACTTTCACCTCATTCATCTAACATGCATGTTTGATGCTTTCATATGTCAACATGCTCACTAACGTTAGCTTGGAGAGCTAATGTTCCTACCCCCCTAGGATGACGCACAGGAACGTTTTCCGTCCTCATATCTAAACCAGAGAACGTAACAGTTGCAGTTTTCAACTACTTAGTTAAGTTTAAAAACACATTGTGGTTTAGCTTAACTATATATAACATATTTCCGCAATTCAAATCAACGGCCATTTCTCTACCCGGAAGTTGTTTTTGTGTTAGCGCAGAGTCATGGTGATCCAGTCTATACAACATTAATAAGCAGGTGATGTCAGTCTGTGCATCACGTTAAGACTAGGCCGTACCCAAACACACTGGAGGAAGACTTCTCTTCAGCCAGATTGAAGGTCTGACTGGCGTTGATGGGGTTACCACACAAGCCTTCTGCAGCTGCATCAACTCCTGGTGAATAACAAATAAAGACAAGTCAATAGACTTTTAACCAGACAGCATGTCATTCTTAAATTCAACTATGTGAAAAGTAGAGCTGCAAAGAATAGTCAATTAGTTGTGAACTATTAAATTAATCGCCAACTATGTTCATAATCGATTAATCGGTCTGAGTAATTTTTTATGAAATAAGTACAAATTCTCTGATTCTAGCTTCTTAAATGTGAATATTTACTGGTTTCTTCACTCCTCTGTGAAAATAATCTACAGACTAATCGACAATGAAAATAAATTTAAGTTGGAGTCCTAGATTTAGTTTTCTGTACCTGTGATTACTGCAGTGTTGCCATCAAAAGAGATTGTGAGCGAAGAACCAATCTGGACAGTGGCTCCAGTCTGGTCCTTGGAGAACTCCGCAAAGCTAATCAGCTGAGCCGTGGCGTTGAGCGTTAGTGTTTGGCCATTAACCTACATCACAGCAGATGAGTGGAGGAAACACTGACTCAAACATCACAAATACATACATGCATGTAAACAGCTTAGTCAGAATAATGTCTTTTTAGAATAAAGGCAAAAAACTGAATATTATTTGCATGTAAACGTAGTCATTGACTGATCAAACCAAGACAATCTACGATACATTTTTAAACAACCCCATAAATATGGTTACTTCCTTTTAGATGGATTGTGGCAGCTTACCTGAACTATCCCCCCTTGTCCAAGATAGATTGTTAAACCTGCCGCAGTTATTGTCAAGGCGTCCAAAAATGGCACATCTGTACGGCTTCGCTCCCGGAAACTCGCCAATAGTTCAATAGTGTCATCTCCTGTCAGTGTGTATGTACAGCGATCCGGGACCGACCGGATTCTGTTGAAGAAATCGATGACGGTGGAGGCAGTCACAGTGCACACAGGGTGGGGCACAGTGTGGACCACACCTGATGGAGATGGAAACAGACAGAAGGTTTATCCTATGTCAACCCATTCTCATGAACGGGTTCGTGACCAGACTCCATTTAAATAAACAATAATTTTACCATCCAAATACACCCTTTATTCAAAGTGGACAGAAAGAAAATAAAACTAGCAAAAGCCGTCTTGGTTCGTCTTTCCATTGTTCCAACAATCACCCCTCTGGTTTGGTTGAAATAAACTCTTAATTCACCCATTTACATGTGGAGATATGCTGGCTCTATACACGCTAAAAGCAGTGATTATTTCCATGGAGTCTGATGGGTTTGATGATTTTGGAGATTTTTCATGTTAAACTAAAATGATCTTACTCTTTAACTAAAAGGTCTCTCTCTGTAGGGATCCTTTCCATAATGTTGTCGGACACTTAGAATCATAATCTGAGCCGGTCAGCGGCAAAAAGCACTTTTAGTGGACGGGAATTGAAGGTGCGCAATTTTCCATTAAGGTTACATTGCAGTTTGTTTCGCCGCTGCCGACTGAAGCTGTCTTGCTCAGTATTTGACCAATTTGAAAGATTGTTGTTCCCATCAGTCCTTCGACACACAAACATGGTTCCTAAAAAGAAGTTAGCCTTTAAAACCCATGCAGTGACACCTTGCTATTTCATCAATCACCTTTAAACTGAAGGTTGTATGTATTATAAAGCACAGAAAACATTTTAAAGGCTGCTTACCTGCCAGCAGGAGGAGCAATGCAACGGGCTTCAACATGATGAAGTAGCAGCAGTAAAGTGGCGGAGACCTGGGAGGGATACAGGTCACATATTAAGTGGCACATTGTGTTATTCAGTAACCCTCAGGGGTGTAGCACAAAATTCTTTACCCTGTACAATGATTCTCTGTGCTTTTTGGGCTCCAGCCCCGAATGTGGGCCCCGTTTTCTGATGTTCAAATACATGATATATAAGGGATGGTTTTGATGATTGGATTCATATTAATGCCTAAATCATCTAATTGAAACAACATAAATAGGAACAACATGTAAAACGAGTGACAAACCAGGGTTGTTATTAAGATTGCACAATGAATCGCAATTTTATCGAAATCGCAATATGGACTATATCAATATCCAAATCGCAGAGGGGCGCAATATTTTTTAAAGGCAAAATATGTGTCAAACCATTCTAAAATGAAGTATCTAATATCTAAAAACAATCTAATCCTTGCAAAAAATCACATTTCAATCTTTTTTTATATTTTTCAATGAAAATGAGAATAATGATACAAACATGATCATTCCCTTCAATATCGCGAATCATATAGCAATCGCAATATCAGTAAAAATAATCGCAATTAGATATTTTCCTAATATCGTGCAGCCCTAGTTGTAAAATTTGTATTGATTAAAACTGAATTTAAAAAATATATATTTTCAAGAAAAACTAAAAACTAAACTGAAACTATATTTCCAGGTTAAAATAAGATGAAAATATAGTAAAATTAACAAATGAAATCCAAAAGTCCATACTCAGCTGATATGAGTTCATTCCACAGTGTTAGAACTAAAAGACAAAATATTTGAAGCTTTTATCAAGATTTGGTGCACAATCAGGCGTATAAATCTGAAATAATCTGTAGATCGGGCTTTGAAAGGAACCAAAATCAACTTGAAATTCTAAAAATGAACGATTCCAAATCATTTGAACAAGCAGCGCATTTTATCAAAGTCACTAGAATCTCAAAATGGGTTTTTAATTTGACTTTTTTTTGTGGATGAACTGAGTTGCCACGAAAATATCGGTAGGAAACTGCACTAGTGGTGCCTTTTATATTCAATTGAATGCTCAACTTGTTCAGTAAAAGAATGTTAGAAATGATTTTCTTTAATTTGCTTTAAATTCAACAATCAGTATGTCATATTTATTTAGAAAGAATACTAAAAGCAGCACAAATGTAGAACTGAGTACATTGTGATATGTTTATTTATCGCAAATAATGTCGTTATGGGAATATTCAGTCACATTATAGCCCATTTTCCTCATATCGTGCAGCCCTACTCTGGATAGAATCAGATAATTGTGCCGTCGCCCTTAAGGAGCGTCACAAATGGACAAAGTCTACGTGAAGCCAGGCAGAGAGAGGAAGAGTGTGCAGAGCATCTTACCGTGTGGTGTTCAGGTGTAGCAGCAGGTGGATGGAGCTCTGCAGATGGATGTCGGTGTTGAAGCACTCAACTCTCCGTCGGATGTGCCTGCTGTCTCTCTCCGTCTCTTTTTATGCTAGTCCTTCTCGCCCCCGCCCCTGAAGAATGATGTACCTAAAACAAGTTTTTTCACAAAGGAATGTGGAAAGAGGATGCGTGGGACACTCAGCGCCTGTTCCTCCCTCATTACCATCACTGACCCTAACCCTTGAGAAAGGGCGTTAACCCGAACCGCTCCAGTGGAGCAGCAGATCAGACTTGTTGTACTGGGCCAACACATTTCCATTAATTTGTCCTCAAGGAATTGCACAATGTATAATTAAATACGCTGTGTCACCTCCTACTGTGCAAATATCCAATTTCTTAGTCAGTTGGACCTTATCTCATCTGTATATCGCTATATCACTCTCAGAAATAAACCCGTGAAATAACAGAAAAGGTACTGGCAGCTCTTCAGCCGGACTTTGTCCTGTAATTAAAAATGGAAATTATGTGTAGTACCTACAGTTAAAATACAGAACATTTTCTATTTACTGTTAGGCCTATAAAAAACTCTCAGTTACACTTTACTTGAAGGTATCTACATAAGAGTGACATGACACTGTCATGAACGTGTCATAAACATTATTAACATCTCATAAATGTTTACGACACAACGCTTCTTTTAGTAAGTGTCATTCGGTTTTTGTCATGACAAATTATGGTTAGGGTTAGGGGGTTAGGGTTAGGGGGTTAGGATTAGGGGGTTAGGGTTCATGTGTCACTCATGTCACTCTTATGTAGATACCTTCAAGTAAAGTGTTACCAAATACTTTCATACAAAGCTGCTCAGTTAGTAAATTTATGAAAACGTTAAAAAGCGACAATGCCCAAAACCAATTTTTGAGGCTCACAAAAGTTGACGGAGCACAATTGATGCAATTTCGAAATGTAAAAAACTGAAATACAACTGTCTATGGACAAAAACTTTTAATACACATATATTTCTATGAGTGCATTTTTTATTACCTGTCTGTATATAATAGAGGTGTTTATAGTGTAGGCTACATATTATTACTCTTATATTTCGTATTCTGTTGTGAATTTGTTGAGCTGCTTTAACAAGGGAATTTCACCAGTGTGGGATCAATAAAGTTGATGGCCGGCTGGTCAGATGACGCCGGCTACAGAGCTCCATGAGCTGTTGCTCGTGTCAATGGCCGTTCCTTCCCTACAGTATGTTGACCACATGAAGAAACATACATAACATGGGTTGATCTGAGTGAAATCTGCTTTCTGTTGAGCAGGTTCCTCAGCATTTTATCCAAAATGATAATTAACTGAGAGCTTCAGGTGCTTTTAACCACTTTGTGAGACACAACAGATATGGGGGCAAAGAAGTTTTATTAGCTTCCGGTTTTCCTTTACTTTCAGATTTTTTTTAATGAATAAAATGTTAGAGCGACAGAAGAAAATGTAATCAATTATATTAGATTTCTTTCGGGAATAACAATTTAAGGGCATTTTTATAAACCGGTCACGTTTCACTAGGACAGGAACCCAAAAGCAGACGAGGACAAGGTGAGTAGAATGAACAAAAAGGTTAGTCTTTATTAGGCTTTGTACGTGGAAGCAGATGAATCCAGCAAGTGAGGCAGTGGTGGAAGTGGGTCGGCTGACAGGTACGTGCAGATCCAATAACGATGGGGAAGTAGTCAGACGGCAGAGGTGGAGAGTGTGTGTTTGGGGTCATAGTCCTGTTGAAAAATAAATGACGGTCCAACTAAATGCAGACCGGATGGGATGGCATGTCGCTGCAGGATGTTGTGGTAGCCATGCTGGTTCAGTATCCCTTCCATTTTGAATAAATCCCCAACAATGTCACCAGCAAAGCACCCCCACACCATCACACCTCCTCCTCCATGCTTCACGGTGGGAACCAGGCATGTAGAATCCATCCGTTCACCTTTTCTGCGTCGCACAAAGACACGGCGGTTGGAACCAAAGATCTCAAATTGGACTCATCAGACCAAAGCACAGATTTCCACTGGTCTAATGTCCATTCCTTGTGTTTCTTGGCCCAAACAAATCTCTTCTGCTTGTTGCCTCTCCTTAGCAGTGGTTTCCTAGCAGCTACTTGACCATGAAGGCCTGATTCGTGCAGTCTCCTCTTAACAGTTGTTCTAGAGATGTGTCTGCTGCTAGAACTCTGTGTGGCATTCATCTGGTCTCTAATCTGAGCTGCTGTTAACTTGCAATTTCTGAGGCTGGTGACTCGGATGAACTTATCCTCAGCAGCAGAGGTGACTCTTGGTCTTCCTTTCCTGGGGCGGTCCTCATGTGAGCCAGTTCCGTTGTAGCGCTTGATGGTTTTTGCGACTGCACTTGGGGACACATTCACAGTTTTCACAATTTTCCGGACTGACTGAACTTCATTTGTTAAAGTAATGATGGCCACTCGTTTCTCTTTACTTAGCTAATTGGTTCTTGCCATAATATGAATTCTAACAGTTGTCCAATAGGGCTGTCGGCTGTGTATCAACCTGACTTCTGCACAACACAACTGATGATCCCAACCCCATTAATAAGGGAAATAATTCCACTAATTAACCCTGACAAGGCACACCTGTGAAGGTAAAACCATTTCAGGTGACTACCTCATGAAGCTCATTGAGAGAACACCAAGGGTTTGCAGAGTTATCAAAAAAAGCAAAGGGTGGCTACTTTGAGGAATCTAAAATATAAGACATGTTTTCAGTTATTTCACACTTTTTTTGTTAAGTACATAATGTGTTCATTCATAGTTTTGATGCCTTCAGTGAGAATCTACAATGTAAATAGTCATGAAAATAAAGAAACACATTGAATGAGAAGGTGTGTCCAAACTTTTGGCCTGTACTGTATATCGAAAAAAAAGTCATAAAAAGTCATAGTATAGTATGTCGAAAAAAAGTCATTGTATAGTATGTAAATAAAAGTAAAGAAGAAACACATTGAATGAGAAGGTGTATCCAAACTTTTGGCCTGTACTGTATATCGAAAAAAATGTCATAAAAAGTCAAAGTATATTATGTCGAAAAAAAGTAATGAAAAGTCATAGTATAGTATGTCGAAAAAAGTCATAAAAAAGTCATAGTGTAGTATGTCAGAGAAAAAGTCGTTAAGTCGTATAGTATGTTGTAAAAAGTCATAGTACAATATAGTTTGTCGAAAAAAAGTTGTAAAAAGTCAGTATAGTATGTTGAAAAAAAGTCATAGTTTAGTATGTCAAAAAAAGTCATAAAAAAGTCATAGTATAGTATGTCGAAAAAAGTCATAAAAGAGTAATAGTATAGTATGTCCAAAAAGAGTAATGAAAAGTCATAGTATAGTATGTCGAAAAAAGTCATAAAAAAGTCATAGTGTAGTATGTCGATAAAAAGTCAAAGTATATTGATAAAAGTCATAAAAAGTCATTGTACAGTATGTCGAATGAAGTCATAAAAAAGTCATAGTGTAGTATGTCAGAGAAAAAGTCATTAAGTCATATAGTATGTCGTAAAAAGTCATAGTACAGTATAGTTTGTTGAAAGAAAGTTGTAAAAAGTCAGTATAGTATGTCGAAAAAAAGTCATAGTTTAGTATGTCAAAAAAAGTCATAAAAAGTCATAGTATAGTATGTCGAAAAAGTCATAGTATAGTTTGTCAAAAAAGTAATAAAAAGTCGTAGTATAGTATGTCGGAAAAAGTCATAAAAAAGTCATAGTGTAGTATGTCAGAGAAAAAGCCATTAAGTCATATAGTATGTCGTAAAAAGTCATAGTACAGTATAGTTTGTTGAAAAAAAGTTGTAAAAAGTCAGTATAGTATGTTGAAAAAAAGTCATAGTTTAGTATGTCAAAAAAAATCATAAAAAGTCATAGTATAGTATATCGAAAAAGTCATAGTATAGTTTGTCAAAAAAGTAATAAAAAGTCGTAGTATAGTATGTCGGAAAAAGTCATAAAAAAGTCATAGTAAGTCGAAAAAGAAATCATAGTATAGTTTGTCGAAAAAGTCATCAAAATTCATAGTCAGTTGATATTCTCTGAGATTTGGAGAATAGTCGTAATATTTTTAAAATAAAGTCACAATATTGAAAATTAAAAAAAATAAATAATAAAATCCACCTGCCCTACAGTCTGACTGACAAAGTGATGGATGTTGATGGATTTCAAATATTCCAGCTGAGCAGATTTCCCAGACTTTGGTAAACACATGTCAAGCACCAAAACAATTTGTTTCAGCTTGAGCGTCAAATTATCTCTTCACACAATGCTCTGGGACAGATTTGGGTCTCACTAGACGGAAAGCTGAGTAAAAGCAGGTAATTAGTTGGAATGAAGTTGGCTAAGAAGATGTAACACATAGTTGGGTGATAATTTAGACTTTATGCTTTATGAACAGGCAAAACAGACATACGCAGGACAACACAAGGGTTAAGAAACTTGGAAACATATATTTAAAGTTTGGCAAAATTCACAACTCAATGTAAAGTAACTCTGAAGAGCGCTTGTCCCTTCAGAGGTTTATATCTGTACTCATCAGATCATCTGCGCTTCCAAGTAACATTTCTATAAATGAGGTTTAATGCTCCATTAAAGTATAGTAATGCAGCTCTGCTAGTTTCCACGCTGGGGTGACCTTCAGACCGACAGCAGCTCTCAGTTGAGCGTGACGTCTGCAGTTTCATCAGCCACAGAGAAAATTGAGAAGACGTCCAGCGTGTGCAAAGAAAAACACTGAAGTGTTATTGAGGCACAAGATGTGTTGGTAGTAATAATCCAGGAATTTATGAGCTGCTTTAATCTAAATTACTGCTTTGTCAAGCAACCTTTTAACCCTCGACCCTATCTTCCCATCGACCATGCGACTTTTTGTTTTTCTTAAAATTAAAAAACAATTCCATTTTGGTCATCTTTGTGACACTTTTGTCCCTTTTTCAATATTTTTGTCACTTTTTTAACATTTTTGTCACTTTTTTAACATTCTTTTATTCATTTTTATCTTCAAATGCTATGGAATTGAATTAAACACCCACATTCAATGAAAGTAGAGAACTGATCATTGGAACCATCCATGTTACTTTAAAAAAAAAAAAAATTGATTTGGTTCAAAGAAAACCAAATTTCTGGTAAAGGAACATTTTGAAAATGGGTCAAATTTGACCCGAGGACAACAGGAGGGTTAATACAAAAACAATCTTCGTCAACACAAGAGTTTTATCTCCAGCAGCAGAACTAATCTCCGTCCATATTAACACGCCTGACAACACATGTCACATGACCGTTCACACACACTGGGCATGTGCGTGTCAGTGTAAACAGGAAGCAGATTGTCTGACGTTAATCTGCGGTTGAAAATCGTGGATGTACAAGTTGAAAATACAGAAAATACTTTGGAGCAAGAACAATAACGGTGAAAAGTGAGAGCAGGGATTTATTAGCTTGTAGCGAGGACGAGATGGAACTGTTACTGAAATGTCTGTAAGCTACCTAACCGATAACACTGACTGATGTACGTTCTCTTTTCCAAATGTCTCCGTTTGTGTCCATCCAGACTACAAAGCAACAATGGGGGCAGCAGTGTTTCCAAATGTCTCCACTTTAGGGGCTTGGAAATGCCGATTTAGTGTGGACGCGAGACGTAAACATAGCTAAAGATAGTAGTTTTTTAACCAAACCGTAGTGTGTAGATGTAGCCTGGGTCTGCCGAGGTTTCTTCCGAAAAGGGAGTTTTTCCTCGCCACTATCGCTATAGCTACTGCTAATGCTTGCTCTTGAGGGAATTACTGTAATTGTTGGGGCTTTGTAAATTATAGAGTGTGGTCTAGACCTACTCTATCTGTAAAGTGTCTCGAGATAACTCGTGTTAGGATTTGACACTATAAATAAAATTGAATTGAATTGAATTAGAGAAACAGAGAACACACACATGACAAAAGGTTGAATAGTGACCGTGGCTTTCACCCGTGTGTTTGGCAGATTGGCATTCCTGTGGACAAGTGTGTGTGTGACATATATAGGGTATCCTGGCGGGCCAGAGGCCCCCCTCCATATACATGCACCTCCCCCCCGTAGAGTAAGTGTATTGTGTCGGCCTGGGAAAGCGTGGCAGCGTGGCCTCAACCTCCACACACACACACACACACACACACACACACACACACACACACACACACACACACACACACACACACACACACACACACACACACACACTGGAGCATGTTAACCCCCATTCATTATTTGTAACAATGCATATGCTTCATGTCAACTCAATGTCCAGTCTGTGTTTGTTTTCTGAGGGGGGTGCAGGGTATCAGTAGGAGGTAATTTTCCCAGGAAACTCTGACTCAGTAAAATCCAGTTTTTAAGGCTATATTTGCACTTAAGTCTGGCCACACGGCTTTGAATTATGTGTGTATGTATACTTTTAAAAATGTTTATATTTCACTCAACATCCTGCACATTTGCTCGAGTTTAAATGCTGAACCTAACGAGCACAGTAAAATAAAATGCACTGTCTGAGAGACAAACTGAAGCCGGAGGTTGGGGGTTTCGGGGTCAGAGGTTCACAGTCTGGGTCTGGGTCTGAGAGCAGTGGGCGGGACTATTATACTGATCCGACCATCAGACAGGGCATTATATTTACCTCCTTCCATAAACATTAAAAAGCCAAGACATACACAAGGTTTAATGTAAAATTAAAGCTACAAACTGTATTTTAATTCAGGAAAAGTACTGTATTTTTACAAGAAGAAAACATTGTTATTCTTCAGTATTATTTTTGGCGCCCCAGCTGCCAGAACATAGTTCTTTTAACAGTGTGCATTCACATCTGAATCTTGTTTCAACAAAAGGCTTAAAACATTTTTACTAGAACTACTGAATTTAGCAGTGTCTCCTATATTTTCCCTTCTCTCCATTGTTGTTCAAATAAAGGTCATGAGTGTTATTTCATCCTTTTGTTTCCACTATAAATGGCTACAATTTTTTTTTTTTTACATTTGTGGCAAACACAAGCGTGGTGTCTGAAGAAATTATAAGAGTAACTTTAACTGCATTTCCTGCATTCTGATGAATTTTTATGAACCAATTTACGGGGGAAATGTCAGGGTATCTCCTACTTTAAGTGTGCTTCTTCCTGTTTTATAGCAGATTGCAACAGTTGCTTTTGAGGTTGCATCTCACCATCTACTTTACCAGAGGCAGTGTTAAATGTCTATACAAGTCTCGTTCTAGCAGTTCGCCAAAATAAAAGTCCTCTGCTATTTTCATATTTTTATTTAGGGGGGATATGTGCACGCTTTTGTTTCCCCTATGTGACCCCAAAAATATATGTCTGTGGAAGTCTTTTTTCATATAGGTTATACATTTCTCCTGACATCCTTTTTTGTGTGAAAGTAAGGGGAACACGGTAAATGATTGTTTATTCTGGAGATTATGTTGCATACTCTATAACATTTTTAGAACAGCCAACTTAATTTGTGTTTGTGTTCATTTGCGTGTTGAAACTCTTGTGAAAATTGAGCCAAAGCACTTTAAAATACTGTAAATAACAACAAATAGTCAGTGAGTGATGCAGAAAACCATCCAGTGATGTGTAACACCACAGTTCGCCACATGGTGGCAGTGTTGCTTCTTAAGAAATATAAAACTCGGAGCTATAAACTTCTACAGTCAGTCAGTGTGTCTCAATGCAAACTTTCTGTATCCAGCATGTCTAGTCACTATAAAAAACATACTTAATACGTACTATGTCTTTTAATACTTACTACTTTGTTTAGTTGTTTAGGTCAATAAGGAACTTAAGGAGCTTGTTTTTTTTCTTCTACTTGTTTTTTTTCTTCTATTTTCTTTAATAAATGTTTTTTAATTGCTTTTTAATGTTTTATGTAGGGCACATTGAATTGCATTGTTGCTGATATGCACTTTATAAATAAACTTAGCCTAAATCACTTGAATTATTTAAGCCAACATGGATGCAAAGTCCTCAAAATGTTCATAAAAAGAGAGGAAATTTGCATTACATCAACACGGCAACTGGGCAAAGTATCTGCTGAGGAAGTTCATAATCATGATGGTGATCAAAAGCTCCAGAACAGCTACTAAATGGATCTTTTGGTGAGAGATTGTTTCGTCAACAACACATGATCAAATACATGAGACAATGCAACATAAAACTAAACTGAACAGATGTTATTACTATTGCTTCCTCTGCCACCACCAGGTGCCCTAATAACCGTAAGTAACCCGTGAAAACATGTTCAAAATTATAGAACTACAGTATACCTGGCTCTTAAACGTTTGTTTTAAACTTTTTTACAGACAGCTTTAGTTAATTCATCAGGCGACATATGTAGCCAAGAGGTAGGCTGGGAAACAACCATCACAACACACACACACACACACACACACACACACACACACACACACACACACACACACACACACACACACACACACACACACACACACACACACACACACACACACACACAGACAGACAGACACACACACACACTCCTGGCTCTTACACTATTTTTACTGTATTAAATTATTTTTAGATAGCTTTAGTTACTTTACAAATCAAGATTATATAAAGTTTATAAAAGCTGATGTTTATAGAAGTACAGCTTAATTAAGTAGTCGAATGACAGAAAACAGTTTGAGCAATTTTTCAGTGTTTTTAAAACATTTCCTGATTTTTCCTTTGATTAATGTTTATAATGTTAATAATATTTAGTAAGAAAGCTGAGGTTCGGTATATTGTTCGGACAAAACAAACATTGAGAAGATGTCACTTTGAGGCTTTCACTTGTGACGCCATTTCTCACTACTTTCACTATTTCTTTCACAAAATAGTTTTCCAACGATCAAATCAAATTATTAATGGAGAAAATAATCAGCAGGTGAATCCATAATGATAAAAAATAATCATCAGTTAATAGTTCAAGCTTAACCAACTCCAGCAGTAAAACCCTTTTCATACTTTAACTATATTTTCATGATTATACTTACAGATGTTTACGGAAGGAACATTAAAAATGCAGTACTTTTACTGTAACATAGTACTTTTATTGTGTGGTATTAGCAGTTTTACTTCAGTAAAGTACCTGAATACTTTATCCAGCAGTGTACTTGTGCCATTTCCTCAAAATGAGCACACTGTGTACTTCAAACCTCCGAAAAATGAGTATGCAGTACAGAGATCTGGCTTGTTGGTATTTTTCTCGTCACATTTCTATCTTCACTTCCGCTAAATCACAAACACAATTTAAACAAAAAAAAGCACCAAATTACAGATCATACTTTGGGGGAAAAGCCATTTTTATTAAAAGTCATATACAAAAGGAATACTCCATGTTAGGTTACTATAAAACGTCCATATGTACATCGTATCATACACATCAACAACACTCTGTCGGAGAAAACGCGCGTGAACTCGACACGACATTCACACACTGCTTTTAAAAACACGGGACTTACACAAACGTCCACAGATGTGTCACACGTCAAAACTCACAACATCTGGAGCTGCACATCGGTTTAGAAAAAGACACCTGTGTTATTCCATTTGGATGCATAGCTTCGAGTACAAGTCTTTTTGGGCTCACTTGGTTTTTGTTATTTCGGTACCAGAAGAGAAATGAAAACCACATTCTCATGCAACAATCCCAGGAACCTCGGCGGCAAATGTTCTTTTAATTCCTGTCTGCATCTTGGGGAATAGTGTCGCTTTGCCAGACCCTCCTCCAAAGCGCTGCGGAAGAGGGTCTGGCTAGTCCACAAAGCATTCTGGGATGGGAGAAAAAACATGCTCTGGTTTATTGGCATTTCCTTAAACCAATCCCAATCTTCATGGGCGATGCTAAGCGTCGGACGGAGCCACGGTGCCTCTGCAAAATAGCCTCTGGAAGGAACTTGTTTTGGTGGAACATGTGTACGTCCAAAGGTTGTTTTAGTCGTGCAACAGAAAACTCAGATTGGACAGATAGTCTAGCTAGCTGTCTGGATTTACCCTGCAGAGATCTGAGGAGCAGTTAACCACCGGAGGTTAGAACGCCAACACAAAGAAAGCAGAAGCTAGCGGATATCCGGCCTAAATGAGTGAAATCTGGCGGATTTTCCGATCTGCAACGGAGCAATCCTGGAAGTGGAACGTCAAGGATATAGTCTGCTTGGGGAAAGACTCATGACCTGACGTGCAATCAAAACTACAGCGGCTGAGATCAATCAATTAGTTGTCAATAATTAAATTAATCGCTATTATGACAATTGATTTAAGTCTTTTTTTTTATTGAAAAAAAAAAGGTAAAAATTGTGATTTCAGCTTGTTAAATTTAAATATGTTCTAGTTTCTTCTCTCCTCTGGGACAGTAAACTGAATATCTTTGAGTTGTGGACAAAATGAGGGTTGAAAATCTGTGCTTTAACAAAATGTTATTTACACATTGAGATTTTTGATGAATAATCATCAGAACTGTCGAATTAATACGTAAAAGTAAGGCTGTGTTCACACTTGGCTTCTTTTTTGACAAGAAAAAGTTGACTAGGGCGCATTTGTAAAAAAAAAAACAAAAAAAAAAGCTGGCAGTGTTTTGGTTCCAAAAAGCAGCCGAGAGCGTCTTTTGTTGCTATAACAACAGCTACAGTATCCTAGAGCGCTAAGTGGAGAGGTGCTAAGGTTAGATAAAACAAAGTGGTGGAGCAAGCTAGAGAAAGAACAGTGAGAGAGAGAGAGAGAGAGAGAGAGAAAGAGAAAGAGAGAGAGGTGCTAATGTTAGATAAAACAAAGTGGTGGAGCGAGCTAGAGAAAGAACAGAGAGAGAGAGAGAGAGAGAGAGAGAGAGAGAGAGAGAGAGAGAGAGGTGCTAACGTTAGATAAAACAAAGCGGTGGAGCGAGCTAGAGAAAGAACAGAGAGAGAGAGAGAGAGAGAGAGAGAGGTGCTAACGTTAGATAAAACAAAGCGGTGGAGCGAGCTAGAGAAAGAACAGAGAGAGAGAGAGAGAGAGAGAGAGAGAGAGAGGTGCTAACGTTAGATAAAACAAAGTGGTGGAGTGAGCTAGAGAAAGAACAGAGAGAGAGAGAGAGAGAGAGAGAGAGAGAGAGAAAGAGAGAGAGAGAGGTGCTAACGTTAGATAAAACAAAGCGGTGGAGCGAGCTAGAGATTGTCATTGGTCGGCTGTCAAAAAAGCGCTTGGCGTAGTTTTTTTTTTTCAACTTCAAAAAGACGCTCCGAACTGCAGAAACTTCTCTGAAAACACGGTTTACTCCGCAGGATTATAATGTAAAACAGACGCTGGCAGCTTCAAAAAAAGATGCCAAGTGTGGACACAGCCTTCAAAACACTTAACGATATCAAAAATCTAAGACGATTTCTAGCCTCACACATCGATGTAATATCGACATATTGCCCAGCCCTAAAACAACTAAACAACTTTCAATTTAAACCATCTGGATTTCTTTGTCGGTTTGAGGATTGAGTTACGCACTTCTACTTTAAACACTCACTTTTATCAAGTTGATAAACTCTCTGATTGTACTCTCTGCCTGCTCAGACTCACTACACGTACATATAAAACTACATTCATCAGGCGGTGTGAAGACAACACGCACACAACACACATACGTTTGTTTCACTAGCTTTGTGGGGACCGTCGTTGACATAATGCATTCCCTAGCCCCTTACCCTAACCTTAACCATCACAACTAAATGCCTAACCTTAACCCTTACCCTCACCCTAACCATAACCTAATTCTATCCCTAATCCTAAAACAAAGTCTTAACCTTCAAACAGCCCTTTAACTGGGTCTGCACAGCCTTGTGGGGCCCAAAATGCTGGACCCCACAAGGTTGTGCAGACCCAACAAGTATACTGTATTCCCCGGTTTTTGGACCCCGCGAATATAGTAAAACAAGCCCACACACACACACACACACACACACACAACACACACACACACACACACACACACACACACACACACACACACACACACACACACACACACACACACACACACACACACACACACACACACACACACACTGGACAATGCAGGACCCAAAGGGTCCATGTTGAAAGATACCGAAGTTCCCCTTCAGTAAAATCAGGATTTTGTGCTCACACGTTGCTCTGCAGTTATCTGACCGCGTGCGCTCTCCGATCTGAACTTGCAGACGATAAAAAACTGGAGTTTGTTTTGTGCTCGCTCGACAGTTCGCTCATTAATAAATCTCTGCACGCATTCGGCCTTCGCTGTCCCAAAGCCGACCGAGCCCGTCGTCGGCCTTCCAGCCAACATTAACGTCTCCGTGTGATTGAGCTGCGCCGTCCTGCGTGGCGAGGACGTCGTCAGACAAACTGACCATGAGTCACGCAGGGGCGGGGCTAGAAGGTGGGGGGGGGGTGGCACCCCCTGAAATATGAATGCCACCCCCGCCCCCCAATCCATTGGGCTAGAGTGCTTTCAATCTGACAGTTGTGATCTCCATTAGATCAGAGTGCTGTCACTCTCTTTCCCAGCACTTGTCACATGACCAATTCGTGTTTCCATGGCGACTACCCAAAATTCTGATTCCATGGAACAAAGCAGTGTGTCACACTGAGCCAATAGAAAATGTTTATTGTATTCTGATGTACATACAATTTGTTTGAAATGAAAACGAGTAAGATTAATAATGAATGTGATGTTGTATTTAGGAGAATCACACTGTGTTGCACTATCCTATCCAATAGTTCCTATATTTCTAAGCAGATTGTCTATGCTCTATTCTGATAAAATGCCCCCCCCCCCACTGATTATTAGTCCCCACTGTGCCAAAAATCCTGGAACCCCCCCCTCCCCCTGGAGCCTCGGCGAATTCACGTCTAACGTCGGCCCCGAACAAGATGACAAACTAGTGAAACAACAGAAGCACCCAAAGTGACGCCATCAAGCACGTTTACGCGATGCACGACCTAACTGAAAGTGGAAAGGAGCTCCTGGGAAGTCTCTACGAGGGAGTAGAAAAATAATCTCTCATTTCAAAACTATCAAATCTTATTTTACATGTTGGAAACTTTGGGGTTAAAAAGGGGGTTTCGCACGGCGCGCTCGCAAGGCCTTTATTTGTCCACGCTTTTGTGCTACTGGCAGACAGATTCCTCGGTGCCGTGTTGAGGACTCTGCAGCATTTGCTAGTGCAACAGGAAGGTAGAAAAGAGAGGATAAAAGCAGTTTTCTTGGGTTCGTTGGAGGTTAATTTGTAGAAAATGCCGACAGCAGCGACGGGAATAGATGTTTCTTAAGAAGGGGGAAAAAAAATAAAAGGCCTTGGGAGATTTTCTCTGTGGAAATAAGTTTTTGTTTGCCGGGTGCGGGGTTGTGTGGTAAAGTGTAAACTGCCGGGGCGCAGATAAAAAGATTTAAACGCTACATTAAAATGCCCTAAACAGAAGACTCACATCGAGACCTTGATGTTGTCAGAGTTAACAAATGAACCAGAAGCATTCTTAAGTCACCCGCAACATTTCTGACATAGTTTGATGCTAATATTCCCCCCGGAAAACATAAACACAGTCGCCTTTTACTCTGAAAGTCCACATTTTTCAAGAATAAAAGCCAGTGACCGAGAAACTGCCGACAAATGAAATAGATACAGCACGTTGAACTTGGAAAAAGTGACATAAATAAAGATGTTTGACACGTTGTTGTGTAAAGCTGCTACATGAACCCATCAACGGTTCTCCCGGTGCTTCGTTATTTCAAGCCGCTGAACTGAAAACTTCGACCCTCTTCGTCGCACAGTTGCTTTTCTACATGACGAAAACATCCGGAGAGTGGGATGAACCTGCGGCCCTGAACGTGTCACCGCTTTACTGCCGCCATCCGTCAGCGCCAGGGGAGCAGAGCATCTCCTGAAGACACGGGAGGATTTCTGACGGCATTTGTTTCTATTGACGCCATTTTTCATTATGACACACAAAGCAATCTGCGTCTTTGTGTGCAGGATATTAACACTTCTGACTCCCAGCAGAAAGAGCTGAAATGATTTGTCAATTTGTTGGCAAACTATTTGGTTATTCCATAAACCGCACAAGTAACTTGTCAAGCTATCTGGATAGGAGCTGCGCTTTTCTTTATTCTAGATTGTAATGAATGTCTTTACGACAAAACGAGAAATTTCAAGACAACTTTTTCCACAAATTTCAGACGTTCCAGAGACAATTAATTGAGAAAAGACTTGGCAGATTAATAGATGATTCAAATAGTTAGTTGTAGCCCCACTTATATCAAAAAAGACAAAAAAAAGGCAACAACTACATTCTGCTACAGCCACCGAGGGAGTTTTCGACACCAGCAAAAAACAAGCAAACTGGTTCATATTCAAAATCTTTGTAATGCATATATACACCAGAAATGAGAAGTGCTTAAAAACTATTTCTTTTGAGTGTGAACCAGTTTCTGTTTGATGAAAAGTCTCATTTTCCTACAAACTAAACGTGTGCCCTCAGTTCATTTTGAGCTAAAAACATTTTACTCACATGGCAGCTGCCTCTCCTGATTGGTTACAGGGTGAATGGTTGGCCTTGCCTTTAATCAGCACCAGCAGCAAATCAGGACTGAGGATTTTAAGGTGCAGCCAATCAGATTTTAAGGCCCAGTATGCACCTACACAGGGCCACGTTCAACCTCAAAAAAATTTTTTGCCATGGTTTCCTGGTTGAACAACATGTTTTAGGCTTTGAGATGTGTTTTCTCTCTTTTGGTGGGTGTGTCTCATTGGTGGGTATGTCAAAAGGTGATAGCCAATCAGCAGAGACGTGTCTGTAAACAACAGGGTGTTCAACGCAACCCTGTTTCAGTTTTTTTTTTTTAAACGTTGCCACGTGTTGTTGGGGCTGAACGTGGGCCATGAAAACACCTGGGCCACCTTCAGCCGCGACAAAACGTTGCAACGTGGCAATAAAACGAGAGCTCCTGTGCGTCTCTACGACGTGTAACGTTAGACAGCCAATCACAGGCATTATTAGATCTTGGTAGAAGCATGCTGCATGCTTATTGGCTCACTGACGCTGATGAGATTGACTCCTTTAGGTATTGAAATTTGGTATTGAATGACGTCATACATGATGCTTCAGAGGCAATCCGGTTGGTGCCTAAAAAGTCGAATGAATTCGGTACCCAGCCCTACCCGGAACCAGAGCCTTGTGCAGTCACTGGTGTAACTGTCTGTGTAGCGCCCCCTAATGGTGGTGGTGGGGCAGCGGGTCGTGGCTGTGGCTCCGCTGTATGTACGCCACGGCGTCCCTGTACGTGAGGGCCAGCTGGGGCCGGTCGTACATCTCGCTCAGAGCCTGGAACTTTGGGCCCCAGCGCGACAGCCTGTCGCAAACAAACCCTCCTTCGCCCTCTTCTTCCTCGTCGGCGTCGTCCCCGGCGACAACGTTTCTGCGTGACGCGGCAGACCCCAGCGAGCTGAGGCTTCCCGCCGACGACCCGGAGCCTTCCACGCACCAGACGTGGTAGGCGTCCGGCGGCAGCGCCTCGCCGTCGTTGTCCGCCTCCCAGATGATTCGCGCCACGTAGCTTTTGAAGTCCACGTGAGAGCGCGGCCCCGACGGGGCGTCCGCGTAACCGTCCCGCGTCTCTGGCGGGACGTCCCTGCCTACGTGAGGGGTGTAGTTGGCGAAGGCGTTGGCGGTGGCGTGCTGGTAGTGGTGGTGGTGGTGGTGATGCGGGATGCTGAGGTAGGGAGCGCCGGAGCTGCAGGAGGAGCCCGACGGGTGGACTTCCTCCTGCGAGCCGGGCGAGGACTTGATGAGCGGCGCCGTGGTGCAAGACGAGGACTGGGACAGACTGGAGCACAGCGGGCGCTTCAACTCGGTGATGTCATATCCGTTCTGGAAGAAAAGGAAGGAGGGCGGGACACACACAGTCAGAGATAATTTAGGATCGCTTTGCCAGACCTTCCTCCACCGGATACCGACGGTATGATAACCTTCAGCAAAAATATCACCGTTTCACGGTATTGCGGTACTGCAATTACAGCTTTAAATAAAATGTATTATTTTAAAAATGTCTGGGTAAAAAAAACAACTTTTTTCCCATTGAACACACTGCACACTGGCAGGGAGAGAGATTTCTAAACTGCACTTTCAGTCCTTGACCGCTCATACCTCAGCAACGGTATGAGAGAAAATTTTAGTGGTTTTGAAACCGTGACTTTTTCAAACCGCGGTATACCTTGAAACCGGTAACCGGGCCGTGCCTATAAGGCCGGTTACACACTGGCTGCGTGGCGTGAGCGTGGCGTTTCTGTTGCGTGTCAGCTGCGTGGATTTTTCTATGTGTTTACACGCCAGCAACGTGTCTGACGCGGTGCTGCTGCTGCTAGCCTTGTCTGGACACATGGATGTTTCCCATTGATAAGGCAGTGTGTAAGCTCTAACCAGAGGTGTATAGTCCAGGTGCCAGAAAGTAAAAATCCTGCCATGTTTTTGGATCTGCCTCTACATCTAGAACAGGTGTTTTCACTAACGAGCTCATCTACCTGGTAGAGGAGCTGGTTTAGTGATGGTTGGGACAGCTGCTGGACAGGATTTCTACTTTCTGGCACCTGGACTATACACCTCTGGCTCTAACCTGTTAACATGAGACATATAAACGGACACGCCACGCAGCTGACACACTCGCGCGACGCAACCAGTGTGTAACCGGCCTAACACAGAAAGATGACACAGACAAAGTGGCACTGATGCGTTTTATCTGGGTGTTTGGTTTAGGGCTGCTATTTGTTTCACTTTGAATTGTTGTCAGCTCAAGGCTCGCTCACTTTAATTCAAAATAAAACTCACAATCATCAACCAGCTCTCATTTTGTTGGACCACACTGACGTTTGTTGGCCAATAAAATGTTCTCGTTTCAAGCTTATATAAAAGTAAGCTGTTACGTAAAAAGTAGAACATCCAGTGTGTGTGTGTGTGTGGTGTGTGTGTGTGTGTGTGTGTGTGTGTGTGTGTGTGTGTGTGTGTACCTGGTCCTGCTCCCCCCCTCCCTCCTCGTTGTAGTTGAGGATGTTTTCTCGGATGTCCTCCCAGCTCTCGTGTTCAGCGGGGATGTGGTAAACTCCTCGCTTCCTGAACTTGTTGCGGCTGCCTTTCTGGTTCCACACCGTCACCGCCACCAGCACCGCTGCACGCACGCACACACACGCGCACACACACACGCACACACACGCACACACACACACACACACACACACACACACACACACACACACACACACACACACACACACACACACACACAGAGTGAGAGAGGAGGACAGTATTAATATGCATCTGTGTGTAAATGTGTCTCTGCACCATCGGGACAGGTTTCACTTCCTTCCTGTACATTTTCAGCAGCAGAAGCTCATTAAAACGGCTCTGTGGAGTCATTACACCTCAATATATATATATTAGCAATACATTATTTAGAAACAGTATAATTACATTGTAATTACATTACAGTATAATTACTATAATCAGGTGAACAGCAATTGAACCCATAATGGGGTCTTTAATTTCCTTCACACTGTGAGCCACACAGTCAAATTTAGAAGAAAACAAGCTTCTAAAATCTTTGTCAACATGTCAGGAAATTAAGTTTTATATCCTCTTTCCACCAAAAGTACACAGTATGTATATGCAGGTTTAGAAGGGGGTAAAACTATCTGATTGACTCCTTTCCCGTGCCAGTAGACGATTACGCCTGTCTGTCTGTCTGTCTGTTTTTCTGGGGTTTCACGTTCGATGTCACCAATATGCTGGAGTAAACTGGTGTTTTTCCTGCTACAGCTTTCCGAAACAAGTGCACAAAACTGCAAACTGCAGCTGTACGTTCACCGGAGATCAGAGCTGGAACCGAGAAATACCCGTCGGTACTGCAGAGTCATTTGTCCCAGGAGTGAATGACGATTGTAACCTTTCCCATTGCAGACAGATGTTAGCTGTTTGGTTTGTTTTTTTGGACAGGGGGAAAGGGTTCTAGCCTGGCTCCGCCCTCCCACGTACTTCCGCTCAATTTTCATTTCCCTTCAGTACTCCATCTGGGTTTGCGGTATATTCGCGGGTTTTCTCCGGTCAAATCTTTACCGGTCCAATCAGCGAACAGAGGGAGTGGCTGAGAAACGATGACGTTGAGGTCATGACTTGCGCTAGTTTGAGTTGTAGTTCCGTAATGGCGGCGGAGAATATCCAGAAGTTAAAGCTCGAGCAAGAACCAACTTTGCTGAGTTGTGTTGGGGGGCCATGATGTCGTGGCCCTCCTCCCCACGGGGTTCGGGAACAGTTTGATTTTCCAGCTCTCTCCGTTAGTGGTGAAGGAGTTGGCTAAGGCTAACGCTAGCTAACTGGCTAATGTACCAGAGTCTGGTAGGACCAGGCTAGAGTACCAGAGTCTGGTAGGACCAGGCTAATGTACCAGAGTCTGGTAGGACCAGGCTAGAGTACCAGAGTCTGGTAGGACCAGGCTAATGTACCAGAGTCTGGTAGGACCAGGCTAGAGTACCAGAGTCTGGTAGGACCAGGCTAATGGACCAGAGTCTGGTAGGACCAGGCTAGTGTACCAGAGTCTGGTAGGACCAGGCTAGAGTACCAGAGTCTGGTAGGACCAGGCTAATGGACCAGAGTCTGGTAGGACCAGGCTAGTGTACCAGAGTCTGGTAGGACCAGGCTAGAGTACCAGAGTCTGGTAGGACCAGGCTAATGGACCAGAGTCTGGTAGGACCAGGCTAGTGTACCAGAGTCTGGTAGGACCAGGCTAATGGACCAGAGTCTGGTAGGACCAGGCTAGTGTACCAGAGTCTGGTAGGACCAGGCTAATGGACCAGAGTCTGGTAGGACCAGGCTAGAGTACCAGAGTCTGGTAGGACCAGGCTAATGGACCAGAGTCTGGTAGGACCAGGCTAGAGTACCAGAGTCTGGTAGGACCAGGCTAAAAGGGTTTTACTGTCATGTGGGAAAACTAATTAAAACTAATCAGTATTAATTAATCAGATATATCGAGGTCTTAAAAATGACACAATTGTTCTGTGAATGTTACGAAACCTAAATCTGTCTGTAGGCCCATTCATTGATCGATGCAAATGGAAAACCTATTGATCTTTTGTGCACACTGTTACACAACGTTAGAACAAAAGGTCTTTAAAGGACACGGTTCAGTTTACATCACATTTAGACACACACTCATCCCTGTATTTCCTCTGGAGTTTCACTCGATGTTAATAAACTAAAAATCCTTCATGGGATTCTTGGTTTTGTGAAAGTGTTCACTGCTTTAACATTCTGGTCAAAAATGCCAATGTCTGTGTTATTATTATAAAATGTTTACTGCGAGTAATAGGGTAAACACTTAGATTAGGAAACCTGTAGTTCTCACAAAAACTCAAAAGCCTTTTCTAATGTTGGAGTTTTCTTTTTCTGTTCAAGTTTGGTAAAGTTACTGTACATCTAGTCTGACATTGAGAGCTCTTATCTCCACACCGCTGTGGAGGAAGGTCTGGCTACACCACAGATGCATTCTGGGATAGGAGAAGAAAGCTTTCTGGGTTGTTGGCATTTCTTTAAACCGATCAGAATCGTCTTGGGCGGCGCTAAGCTCTGGACGCAGCAACAGTGGCTCTGCTAAATAGTCTCAGGAAGAAACTTGTTTTGGTGGAACATTTGAAACCTGCAGAAGAAAACTCCTCATCCAATATTAAATGAAGTTAACTGTTGACACAACACAGTAACGTGAGATATTTAAATGAGCTGATACATGGTTAAACCTCATTGGCTCTTACCAGTGTATCTCCGTGTGTATTTCGTCCACAGCAACCCCACCAATCTGTCCTAAAACGTCCCAGTTAGAGAGGAAACACCCTAAACATATTCTTTGTAAATCTTTACAATCATTCCCTGAAAGAACCGAGCAGACCTGCCTTGTTGCACCACCCAAATCAAAACTTGTTGTTTTCAGCGTGTAGCTTGCTAGCTCGAAGCGGAGCGTGCCTATGTTCCCACAGCCCTATGTTCCCAAATTTCTAAGATTTTTTTTCAAAATTAGGCCCTATGTTCCCACATTTCCTTTTTAATAAATTTGTAACAGATTTTATCCCCCTAAACCCTAACCCTAAAAAAATCTTGTGGGAGGATAGGGCTTAAATTGAAGGGAAATGTAGGAACACAAGACCTAATTTTGAAAATGTCCTAGAAATGTGGGAACATAGGGCCTAATTTTGAAAATGTCCTACAAATGTGGGAACATAGGCCCTAATTTTCAGTGATAAAAACATTGTTAGAAATGTGGGAACATAGGGCTCTGGGACAATTGGGCTGTGGGAACATAGGGCTGACCCCGCTTAAAAGTTTGTTGTTGTTTCCCCGAAGAAATGAATTTTGAGAACGGCAACACATGGAGAGCGGGAGCCTGACATCCGGCGAGTGATGTCAGTCTTTACCCCAGAAATGTGATTCTGTTGATCCAGACTACAGTAGCCTACATGTTGCTCTTCATTTAGCCATCACAGCTTATGCTAACTAGCTAGTGCTGTCTTTACTCTAGAACAAGTGGGTTCCTATCACTGTCTGTGAGTCAGACAGAAGCACCAACACACGGAGCGTTCAGAACAGCCAGTTTAACATATGAACATAAGTTAAATTTCTGACTGTTTGATTTGTGTTACCTAAAGACGAGTGAAGCCAATCTTGTCTCAAAGCTCAGTACGGTTCACCTCAATTCATTCCTTTTTAGATCTACTTCACGAAAAACTCTCTTCTCTCTTACCGAAGAAGACGAGCAGACACATGCTGATGGCCAGGATGGAGCTGGGGCTGAGGGCGGCCAGCCGGTGACCTTTGACCTGCCCCAGCTCACAGCGCTGACCCCTGAACCCCTCCTGACAGCGGCACTGGTACGTGTCGGGCGACAGCGCCTGGCACGTGCCGCCGTTGCGGCAGGAAGACGGTCGGCAGGGCGACGGCACGCAGCGCTGCTGCCCGGAGTCATCTGTCACTGTCACCTGACCACCGGGGCACCTGGGAGATAAGACAGGTAGACAGTTAACCCTTTGAACTCTGCAAAAGAAACGGTCCAGTGCCTGCATTGGTATTTTTGTTTATGTGATGTCATTTCCTGGAGTATTTTCAAATGCTTCATATCCCTAAAATCAGCACAATCTATGCTAAAGGGTTATATAAGTCACTAAACCATAATCATTATTAAAAGTAGGAAAATTGTGTCATAAATTAAAACAATAAAAAAAAAATTGGACATGTGTTTTCATCAAATTTACCTACATAAACACACAAAACATATTGATCCAAAATATTTCTAAGTGCAGAAATGTGAACGAAATATTTCTTAACACTCCAGAAATTATTAGAACTTTAAGTTCATGAGATAATGTACATTTTGTAAGAGTGGTTTGATAGTTTCATCTGCAACAGAACAGGTCCGCCTGCGGTATTGCTCCGGACGTCCCGTGATGGGATAACTTCATCATGAGCGTCCAACGTGATGGGGTGAAAAACAGAAGCTCTCTGCTGCAAGCAGAACGAACGCTCTAGCTGTTATGGTTTTTATTTTACATCGTTGTACACAGGTTCATGTCATGTCTCACGTAAACAACAACCTCGCGCAGATCTCTTGTGGCCGCCGGGGGGCGGTTCGTTCTCTAAGGGTTACTGACATCCAGGGCTGACCGGTAGCATAGTCATATAGGCAAGTGCTAGGGGGCGCAGGAAGTCCAAATGAGTAAAGGAAATTTAAGAGATTAAAAAAAACGCCAAAATTGTCCACAAAAGCGACAAAAACTGTTGAAAAAAGTGATAAATACATTGAAATAGGTGACAAAATGTCAAAAATGCTGGACAGAGAGACCAAATCATTAAAAAAAGTGACAAAAAGTGACAAAAATGTCAGAAATATTGCCAAAAAACCCTGAGAAAAACGTCAAAATAAGTGACAAAATCAGCTGAAAACATGCCTAGGTTAGGGCTGGCTCTTGTGTTATGTTTTATAAAGGTGAACCATTCTGTTTGGATGTGTGGGTGTGTGTTTGTGTGTGTATGTGTGTGTCTTACTTGCACTGGTGTTTCCGCCACAGGTCGATGCAGCGCAGTGGGCTGAGGCACGGCTGGCTGCTGCAGGCGTCGCTAGAGCACCCCGAGGTGACGCCCCGCCTCTCCAACACCGTCACCAAGTCCCGGCTCTGCCCGTCCAGAGGCAGGACCTGAGCGTTGAAACGAACGTCCCGCAGACAGCCTGCGGGAGGAAACGCCCAGTTTAGTTTGGTCTGGATTAGAATAATGCGAATATGATTCAGTCATTTGTCAAATCAGTGTGAACCAGGGTGAATCTGGGGCGCCTGGTTAGCTCACCTGGTAGAGCAGGCGCCCATATATAGAGGTTAACTCCTTGACACAGCGGCCGCAGGTTCGACGCCGACCTGCGGTCATTCCTCCCTCTCTCTCCCCTTTAAAGTCTAAACTGTCCTATCCAAATAAAGGCCTAAAAATGTCCAAAAAATAATCTGAAATAAAAAAAGCAGTAGAATCCTAGTCTCGTGAGACTGTCCTGATCTGGCGAGCTCCAGTTTTCTACTCGCAGATCAGTTTGGCATCTAGAGAAAATTTGGAGCCGTTCGCCAAACGACCGACCAATCAGTGTTGATTTTGAGTTGGATTTAGGTGTTACGTAACGAGAAGCGACTGTTCAGTCTAAACAACGTGGCGGCTTCCACGGATGAGACGAGCGTAGCTATCTCAGAAAGTTTTATCTGAATTAGAAAGTATTCCTTCATTTAAAGAAGAGCTAAAAAACGGCACTGGAGGCTTTTCTCGGAGGAAAAGATGTTTTTGCTCTTCTCCCGACTGGTTTCGGCAAGAGTTTGATCTGATTGGTTGATTTGGCCCGTCTATCACCAACATATAGGTGGTGATAGACATAGATGGTTTATCCAATCGGCTAACCAGTATTTTCGCCAACAGAAAGTTCCCAGATGGATATGGCGAGCAAATGCGAAGCGATCCATCTGGCGGAGTCAGGTTAGTAGAATCCAGGTCTCACCGTGAAAGTCGGCCTGGTCTCCAGCGGTCGGCCCGTTGCCGACCATCACGCTGGCCGGGTGAACCACCATCTCCCTGCGGCTCCCCAGCCGGGCCTGGACCTCCCGCGAGCCCCCGCCCTGCTCCAGCCGCAGGGTGAAGAGGTTGTCATGGCGAACGAGGCCGACCAGGACCCACTGGCCGATGTCCAGCCGCTGGCCGGGGAGCCGCAGGGCGTGGGCGCCGTCGCCCAGGTTGGCCCGAACAGAGAGGTGACCCTCCATGATCTGAAGGAGAGAAGATGAGCTCAGCAACATTTCCCTCCAAAAAGTCAGCGTTTCTAAAAAAAACTTCCCATAATGCCTCCTGTCTATATGCTCTTGTGTAAAAATCATATATTTTTGTGATTGTTGCGGGGCAAAAATCATTGATTATGGGGCACGTTTTCTTAAAAAATGCGATGGAATATGTGGGATATTTATGCAATTTTATGCGATGAAAATTGCGGGAACTTTCAAAAACTGTGGTTTGATGAAAAAGAGAAAAACACCCTGTTTTTCAATGATGTTCACGTCGCTTAATTACGTCACTTCATAACGTTCCCATAGTAACAGGGGAAAATGGCTGCTCTTGTGTGAAGTAAACGCAACATTTTTCAACCTTCTGCTAAGATATATGTGACTTTTTTGCAACGAAAATGCGGGGATTATGAAATCATGCGAACACCCTGCATATTTTGCACGGAAATCGCCAATTTTTGCGGCGAAAGTGCGGCGTATTTGAAAAAATGCGGCCCCCCGCATCAATATGCAGACTTTGGCTGATTATGCATTGAATTATGCGATCGCATAATCGCGTTTTTCTGGAGGGACTGTAAAAAGATTAAATCAGTCTTGAATAAAGTACTTGAAAGCAATACTTGAGTAAAAGTACAAGTATGTTGACTTTGGTGAAAGTTCAAGTCACCTTTTGGGATATAACGAGTAAAAGTCTCAAAGTATCTGATATTTACTGTACTTAAGTATCAAAAGAAATTTCCTGATATTAAATGTACTTAACTTACACTTTGATTATGAACTTTATTGTGGCTTCCGTATAGTGAAGCATACTGTTCAGGGTTTCCACACCTTCTTAAACATCAAATTCAAAGTCTGACATCAACAGAAATGCAATTTTTAATTTTTTGGTTGAGGAAGAACCTTTCTCTCCAACGAATGAAAACAGTTCTTGCAACTAACGAGTCACGAAAAATGCTGAAATGTAGTGGAGTAAAAGTGGAAGTTTCCAGAAGAACAAATAACGAAGTAAAGCACAGATACGTGAAAATTCTACCTAAGTACGGTAATGAAGTATTTGTACTTTGTTACATTACAACACTGGATAAAATGAGCGTCGGTTTTAATTTGTGAATGCAGTGATAAAAGCCACATCCGCTGTGTTTGGAAGTGTGTGACGTCAAAGGTCTGAAGTCTCACCTTTTATGTCATATTCAATATCTCCAGATCAACACTAAAGCAGTCAGACTTGTTCTGAGGTGCAATCCTAGGTCCAATGTTGTTAAAATGCATGAATGTCTTAAATGGTTGAGTGTTGAAAAAAAGACTATTAGCCAATGTGCTTACTTTGTTGGACTCTGTTATTCAAACTCAGACACCATCATTTATGTTTGATAGCATAACTTACAGTTCAGATATCCATACTTATTTAACAAGAGGAGCCAGTAGGGGGCAGATGATTCCACCTTTACCAAAATCCAATAACCTGAAAAAAAGCTTTCATTTACAGAGCAAGTTCTTTGTGGAATAATATCCCAAGTAACATTGGTTTTATCACAGGAAAGGTATATTTTAAAAATAAAGTCAAATCTTACTGAGGCTGAGGCTGTTTTAATCTTATTGTGTGTTTAAAAATATTTTAGCTCACAATACTCTGTCTATGAGAGCTACCTTAATGTTAGCCATGTAATATACTGTAATATACAACTTTGTTTTCAAGATATTTCTCTATTTGCTTGGTTTGTTACTGTTTTTATGTAATTTTAATTTTTAATTAAACTTTTTTTGGAGTCTTTTGTGTTATTTAGTTCTGGAAGCAGATATTGCTGTATTTCTTTTCTATATATGTTACAAAATGTTTTAATATTGTCTGATTAAATGTTGTTTTGGACCCCAGGAAGACTAGCTAGCTTGTCTAGGCGTCAGCTAATGGGGATCTGTATAATAAAAATAAAAATAAATAATAAATCAAAGAGATGCTCCATTTCAATAAGGTCTTATATATGACATATGATTGTAGGCCATCCAGAAGCGTTTTAATCCAACGTGGAATTACGGTGTCTTTGTAAAATGAATAAATAATTATGAATGCATCGCTTCAAGCTAGCGTCGTTCTGATTGCTTAGCTAACATCTGGGCCTTGCCAAAGAGGACTTCTGTGTGATGCTAGCCCTTCCTGAAGTTTAGCATCCAGCCTGGAACGGCAGAGACTTTTGTTTCAAAATTTTTGCACAATAATTTTGCCAGCCCCCAACCATCCTGACTCCCAGAATGTTGTCAGGTGAGTGTGTCGACCAATCAGAGGCTGTCTTCCTGCCTACCTTCTTCACTTTCCTGACTGTGTTACTTTGCTGCTACATCAACTAAATATAAAAGAAAATGGCTTAGACCTCAGAGCGTTAATGACGGGCTGACGGGTGGACTGACCTCCAGGACGATATACTCGCTGGCATCCCGGGACGTCACGGAGAGCAGGGTGCCCGAGGTGGCTCTGGTTCGGAGGAGCAGCTGGACGTTTGTGCGGCGAGAGCTGCCGCCTCCTCTGAGCTGATAACGCACAACGCTGCCCGAGTCGAAGGAGAACTCTGGGACGGCTGCAGGGGGAGATATGAAGCCATGTTAACTCACTCACATGAATAAAAACTCACATTTACCAGCACTCGAGTTTTTCTTTTTGAATTCCTGGCCTGAAAAAAAACGTCCAGAGTCCTTTGAATAGAAATCACTCCACAGGCAACAGAGGAAGTTAAGAAAGGTCTCACAAAAATGAATTAATACATGTTAACATACAGAACCTTTAATGGCTTATGACCCAGTTTGATTTTAGCCTTTGTATTTGTGTGTTGCAGTTCCATTGAAAGGAGATTTTTTTGTCGGGGCAGTGCTGTTGTAGCCTGACCAGCCAGACCCACATCCAGATGTTGGATCTGGGAACTCTCCATTGGCAGGGCTCAATCAGAGGGGCGGGATAAACGGTTGTCTTTCAAATTCCCTCTGCACGCGACAGGATAGCGCTACGACCAATCAGAGCGACGAAGAAGGTAGAGAAGCTAGTTGATAGATTAAGCTTTTGCCGTATCCGGTCGGCAAAACTCTGAACACATCTTCCTTTTTTAAAAATGACTTCAGTGCCGTTCTTTGTTCTTTTCTCAAAGAAAAGCTGAACTCCAAGTCTTCCAGAAGACCTCTGTTCACTGTTATTTAGACTAAAACAGATGGCCTGAACAGTCCCATATCCCTCTGTTTTGAGTTGAATAACTGCCACAACAAGCCGGTCGGTTAAGCCAACAGTTAAACTAGTTGTGAGTGGAAAACGGACTGAAAAGGTCACTTTTTGCTTTCGGTGCTAAAATTGTACTACATCAGACTCAAAGACCAGGGGTCTCTTTTGTTCAAACTTCTAATTCAAAGATCTAATTTTCCATTCACACACACACACACACACACAGTCAGGCTCTCTCACCGCTGTCACACTTGTGTCCCGTGTATCTTGGGTGGCACTCGCAGCTGAAGGAGCCCCAGTCGGCGAGGCAGGAGGCGTGAGCGCCGCAGGAGGGACCGGCCGCGGTCACACACACCCCGTCGGTCAGCCTGCACCCCGGGGCGCTGTCCACGCTCTCGCCTGGAGACGCCAGGTCGTACACCTGAGGGATGGAGGGAGGAGGAAGACAATTAGCTTGATTCTTTCTCTCGTTCTAATTCTTAATTTTCATGTACCAATCGTCCTGTGTGCGTATCACTTTCCGCACAACCTTTATAAAAGCGTGCGAACATGATTAAGGGAGTGTTTAGAAATCCTACAGTCTGTCCTCCTTTCAGACCGAATTGCAGTAAGACTGAATTTGACATGCACTAAACGTCTGAACAGGCTGGTTGTTTTTCGGCTGGCAGCCGTGCAGCGCTTTCATTCTGTGGCGTGTCAGAAGCACCTTAACGCATTAACTTCAAAATGTGTGTTTTGAATTTCTGAAGCAATCAAGAAAGCGGCTCTGATTACAGAGCAAACAGAAGCATGTTACGGGGGATTATGTTTCTCTCTCTTTATTTATTTTTTGTTATAAAACATTTGGCTAATTCAATTTCCAAAATCAAAAGGTTTGAACCTCGAGGGAGTGCGAACATTTTGATGATGACGAGGTCATTTTGTCCTGATTTTGTCCTCATGATTCATCCTCCGGGAATCATGAATGTGTTTTATAGTACTAGCCAATCACAGCTTGAAAGGGGCGGAACTTGGAGGGTCTTGCAAGCCGCAGTCGGACTCACTTGGGTGATTCAGGACAACTTTAAGATGGTTTGGGCAACATTAGCACCATATTAGGGCTGCTTGACTATGGAAAAAAAATCATAATCATGAATATTTTGGTCAATATTGAAATCACGAATATTTAACATGATTACTAATTGACTTTTGGAAAGATTATGCAATTATTGAATTACATTTTATTTTTTTTAAATTGCAAAATAATAGTTTTTCTGTCGATTTTTCAGTTTTTGTGATCCTTAAGAGGCCAAAATAATAATTGCGATTCAATTTACATATATATGTATATATATATATATATACATGTATATATATATATATATATATATATATATATATATGTATATATATATACATATATATACACACACACACACATTTCCTTGTTTCCTCTCTCCTTGCATGATTTCCTTGCGTCTCTCCCGTGCTTCCTAGGTGGGACGGACTAAGACGCGATGAAGTGAGCAAGTGAAGGAAACGTGGATGCAATTTAACGACCAGAGCCATAACCCCGATCCCAGACACCACAGCCGAGTACAGTAAACAACCCCAAAACACAAGGGATTGTGGGAGACTTTTCTGGGGAATATTTTGGGACCTTTGGGTTATCTCTGAGCAGCAGGAGAAAATCACAGCAGCTCATTTAGTTTCAGGTTTTCATGTATATTACACACACACACACGCAAGGAACACACACACACACACACACACACACACGCAAGGAAAACACACACACACACACACACACACACACACACACACACACACACACACACACACACACACACACACACACACACACACACACACACCTGACTGTCGACCACCAGGTTTCGGATGCAGCCGGTGAAACTGCGGTAACGCCGATGCGGAGACGTTTCCTTCATTCCTCCCAACTGAAGAGGCTGGAAGACGTTCAGATACCTGAGGAGGAAGAAGAGGAGGAAGAAGACGGGGAAAGGATTTGGGGTAGGGAGAGAAAGAGTAAAAGTAGACGTGAAAGAGAGGAGGAGGAAGAAAAAGGAAAAGGTGGAGGATAGAAAGGGAGAAAAAGATTGAAAGAGGATAAAGCCATGAGCATGATGGAGATGGAGATGGAGGAGGAGATTAGAAAAATGGAAATGGGTAGAGGATGAGGACGAGTAAGAGGATAAGAAAAATGGGAAGAGGAAGGAAGGAAAAGGGGAAAGAGGATAAGAAGGTGAAAGATAAGGAGGGAGTAGAGGGAGGAGGGCGGGGAGCAGGGGAGCAACAAATATGGAAAAGAAAAAAAGTGGAAGGAAGGAGAGGTAAGTACGAAATAGAAAATGAAAACTGCTTTTTTACTTTTTATAGTAGGCAAGATGGAGCCAGTTACCTCCAGGATCTGTGCTAAGCTAGGCTAGATGGAGACGGTTACCTCCAGGATCTGTGCTAAGCTAGGCTAGATGGAGCCGGTTACCTCCAGGATCTGTGCTAAGCTAGGCTAGATGGAGACGGTTACCTCCAGGATCTGTGCTAAGCTAGGCTAGATGGAGCCGGTTACCTCCAGGATCTGTGCTAAGCTAGGCTAGATGGAGACGGTTACCTCCAGGATCTGTGCTAAGCTAGGCTAGATGGAGACGGTTACCTCCAGGATCTGTGCTAAGCTAGGCTAGATGGAGCCAGTTACCTCCAGGATCTGTGCTAAGCTAGGCTAGATGGAGCTAGTTACCTCCAGGATCTGTGCTAAGCTAGGCTAGATGGAGACGGTTACCTCCAGGATCTGTGCTAAGCTAGGCTAGATGGAGCTAGTTACCTCCAGGATCTGTGCTAAGCTAGGCTAGATGGAGACGGTTACCTCCAGAATCTGTGCTAAGCTAGGCTAGATGGAGATGGTTACCTCAAGGATCTGTGCTAAGCTAGGCTAGATGGAGCCGGTTACCTCCAGGATCTGTGCTAAGCTAGGCTAGATGGAGACGGTTACCTCCAGGATCTGTGCTAAGCTAGGCTAGATGGAGCCGGTTACCTCCAGGATCTGTGCTAAGCTAGGCTAGATGGAGACGGTTACCTCCAGGATCTGTGCTAAGCTAGGCTAGATGGAGACGGTTACCTCCAGGATCTGTGCTAAGCTAGGCTAGATGGAGCCAGTTACCTCCAGGATCTGTGCTAAGCTAGGCTAGATGGAGCTAGTTACCTCCAGGATCTGTGCTAAGCTAGGCTAGATGGAGACGGTTACCTCCAGGATCTGTGCTAAGCTAGGCTAGATGGAGCTAGTTACCTCCAGGATCTCTGCTAAGCTAGGCTAGATGGAGACGGTTACCTCCAGAATCTGTGCTAAGCTAGGCTAGATGGAGACGGTTACCTCAAGGATCTGTGCTAAGCTAGGCTAGATGGAGACGCGTTACCTCCAGGATCTGTGCTAAGCTAGGCTAGATGGAGACGGTAGACCCCAAGGATCTGTGCTAAGTTAGGCTAGATGGAGACGGTTACCCCCCAGGATCTGTGCTAAGCTAGGCTAGATGGAGCTAGTTACCTCCAGGATCTGTGCTAAGCTAGGCTAGATGGAGACGCGGTTACCTCCAGGATCTGTGCTAAGCTAGGCTAGATGGAGCTAGTTACCTCCAGGATCTGTGCTAAGCTAGGCTAGATGGAGCGTAAGTTACCTCCAGGATCTGTGCTAAGCTAGGCTAGATGGAGCCGGTTACCTCCAGGATCTGTGCTAAGCTAGGCTAGATGGAGCCGGTTACCTCCACAGTCTGTGCTAAGCTAGGCTAGCGGTGGGGGCGTCAGACAGAGTTACGCACAGAGATGAGAAGGGTATGTATGGACTTATCTAACTCTGGGGTGAATAAGACAAAGTCCCAATAAGTCGGCGTGTTCCTTTAAATTCTACTGCGTGTACTTCACGTCTGTGTGTACATAAACAAACTAACTAAACTAAACTAAACTAAACTAATTAAACCACACTAAACTAGTTTGCTCTCACCTCTGGTTTCCTGGCGTCTCTCCTGCAGCTCTGCAGCCGGACTCGTCCGTCTCCTGGGCGTCCCCGCTGACACCCTCCAACTCGTTCACTGCCGCCCCCCCACACTGGTCCAGGATCAGCTGGACAGCCTGCACACAGAGACAATGACACACACACACACACACACACACACACACACACACACACACACACAAGGATTGGCAAGGATTCAATGGAGGTCGAAAACCTCCATTGAATCCTTGCCACTGTCGCAATAGCCACTGCTAATTCTTGCTCTTGAGGGAATTACTGTAATTGTTGGGGTTTTTTGGAATTTATAGAGCGTGGTCTAGACCTACTCTATCTGTAAAGTGTCTAGAGATAACTCTGTTATGATTTGATACTATAAATAAAATTGAATTGAATTGAATTGAATTATCTTATGCCATTACTAAAAGAATCCACATGTACAACATATGTACATATTGCAACATATTTTAACCTGTATCTCATTAAATATGATCATCAGGTCAAAAAACAACAACACTGAAATAAGGGCTGCGACTAAACTAACTAGGAATTTTATTGTCAATCAATCTGTGGATTATTTTCTGGATGAATTTGTGTCATGTGTCTTGCGCCACAACCCCTTCCTGTCTACCCACTGTCACTGTCGAACAAAGTGGGAATCCCCCTAAAATAATATCTTTTATATATATATACATATACACATATATACACGTAACAATCCATCTACTGTAATCTATTCATCCGTTTATGCATCCGCCCGTCCATCTCTATCCAACCGTCCGCCAGTCTGTCCTACCTTTCCGTCGCTGACGATGTCGAGGCGGTGCCAGCGGCGGTCGTTGACGGTGGACTTGGGCGGGAGCTGCAGGGTCAGGGTTCCTGATCCGTGGTTTACACTCAGTGCTGGAACGCCGTTCCTCAACTCTGGATGGGAGGATGAGAGTCTTAGTTTACTATTCTCCTGTCCACGGTAAAACCACACGTCCGCCTTGATCTATTACCTACAGTATTTGGTAACACTTTACTTGAAGGTATCTACATAAGAGTGATGTGACACTGTCATGACACATGAACCCTAACCCTAACTCTAACATTTTGTCATTTAAAAGCATTAAACAAGATGTATTAATTTAGTTTGTTTGTGTTCTGCAACATATTGCATGCCGAGGGGGCAGATCATACAGAAGCCCCATTTCTTATTTCCGTACGGACATTTGGGACAGAAGAAGTCCTGAGAACGCAACAAGGTATTGTTAAATCCCAATGCTTTGATTGAGCGTAGTGTCTTCACTGGGACTGCAACTAGCGATTATTTTCTTTGTTGATTAATCTGTCGATTATTTTCTGGATTAACGGATTAGTTGTTTGGGCAAAAAAAAAAAGAAGTGGATCAGTGTTTCCCAAAAGCCCAAAGATGACGTCCTCTAATGTCTCGTTTTGTCCACAACTCAAAAGATATTCAGTTTACTGTCACGGAGGAGAAAAGAAAGTAGAAAATATTAACATTTAACAAAGCTTGAATCTGAGAAGTTTTTACTTTCTTTCATAAAAAAATGACTCAAACGGATTAATCGATTATCAGAATTGTTGGTGATTAATTTAAAAGTCGACAACTAATCGGTTAATTGATTAATCTTGACAGCTCTAGTCTTTACTTTATATATTTTGAAAATAATTATATCAAATACAAATTTTGGTTTAACTGAAAACTATATCATTTAAATCTATATAATATGTTTCTTCCTTTGTTTCTGAAAAGGTGACATTTTGGTGATTCAACATCACTTCTCGGTATCACTTTGTAAACTGCTGACTCCCATCAACAATTGCAGGAATCCACCCAGTCAATTGTGTGTGTGTGTGTGTGTGTGTGTGTTGTGCATGTCAGATGTGTGTGTGTCTATGTGAGCGTGACCCGACCAACCTCACAGCCATGGTATTGAACACGCAAGTGAAAAACGCTTCCCAGCGATCAATGCTGCCGCCATGTTCTGATTTTCCCCCTCCATGTGCTCAAGCAGCATCAGACCGGGTTCAATAATTACATAACTTGAATGCCACAAGATTATGCAAGAAGCGATTGAAAGACCATCTGCGGGCTAATCCGTTAACACCCCATCAGGACCGCCGGGAGCTGACATTAGATTTTATGAAGCTCTTTTTGTCCACTGAGAAACTGTCTCGACAGCGCCGGATTGATTCCCGCTTTGTGTTGGTTGAAAAGGACGAGCGATTGGCAGCACGTTCCCACCAGCACTGCAAGATTAGTTTGTTAGAGCGCTTAGAAGTTAAAAATAATGTTGACTTTTAGCAAAGAGATGCCGCGTCTTAAACAGTTCTCTCGCAGCAGCAGAGGAGCCACGGCGAGAAGCATCACACTCATAGGCAAGGGTCAGGACCTGTTGTCCCTCCTTTAAACTATCATTAAAAACCACGCTTTTGTGTCACGTTTATTGTAAATAATAAGATATATACTTACAATAATTGTGTATGTAGTAGTGTATGTAGTAAAACAAACACAAATGTGGAAAACGCATTTTAAATTCAGAAATCATTTTATCTTTCCTTTGTTCTGTGACAGCTTAGCAATGAAAGGGGAGACAGAGGGGGAATAACAAGCAGGAAAGGGCTGCGGGTCGGAATCGAACCCAAAGCCTCTGCGTCAAGCCTCTATGGGCGCACGCTCTACCACTTGCCCACCCAGGCACCTGGCCCAGAAACCTATAGTTTGGTAGACTCTGTCTGATTCGGGGTTGAAGTTGCAACTTTTTTTCATTTGGTTCACACACTGCACTTTGTCAACGCGCACCAAAACATTGTGAACAAATGTCGCACGGTGGAAACGGTCGCTGGTCTATTGGACAGAATATCTGAGTGTAACTTCCTGTCTCAGAAATAATGGAGCAACACCAAATTTATCACGTCTTGGGTTTTCTGCTTTGGCTTTAATTTCTTTTTTATTTTAAAGATTATGCATTTTTAAGCCTTTATTTATGGACAGCTGAAGAAATGAAAGGGGAGAGAGAAGGGGGAACGACATGCAGCAAAGGGCCGCAGCTCGGAGTCGATCCTGGGCTCGCTGCGTCAAGGAGTAAACCTCTTTATTTGGGTGCCCGCTCTACCAACTGAGCTATCCGGGCGCCACGGCTTCAGTGTTTCTAATACTTACGAAGACGGCGAACAACGTGAGATGACGATGTCACACAAAAGACCAGCGATGTGTGCTCAGAATAGGTTATGGATCTGAAAGTTATCATCCCTTAAATCATACAGAAGTCCCTAAATTGGCTAATAAAGGCACTGTTTTTATGTTTGCTTCCTATATTTTGGATCAGATTGCATTCTCACCTAAAGTGAACCAAACTCTAGAGCTATCTGTCCTATCAAATGTAAAGGCTGAAAATGACCAAAAAATTATCAAAAAAAAAAAAGGAGTGAAAGCAACCTTAATGCCATTGATAAGAATATTTTGCACTTAATAATCTTTTTTGAACAGTTTAGAGCTTCACCTCAGCAGCAATCTCACCTACGGCGATGAAGTCCTCCCGCTCCCCAGAGTGGGCGGGGCCGAGCGGCCCGTTGTAGAGGAGCAGCCCGCTCGCCGCCTCAGCCAGGAACTCCAGGGATATGTGGCTCTGGAAGCAAGGCATGATGGGAGGAAACCAGGCATAGCCCTGGCCGCCGAAGCTGTGTTTGGTCTGCTGGCACTCGGGACCGTCAAACATGGGAGGACACTTACACCTGAAACACGGAAGGAAAATTATTTTATCATTAAAAGATGATATTACCAACATCTCTATACAAGATGATCGTCTTCAAACCCACTCAATTTATTTCAAATTTGAGTTAAAGGTCCCATGACATGGTGCTCTTTGGATGCTTTTATATAGACCTTAGTGGTCCCCTAATACTGTATCTGAAGTCTGTTTTATATAGGCCTTAGTGGTCCCCTAATACTGTATCTGAAGTCTCTTTTATATAGACCTTAGTGGTCCCCTAATACTGTATCTGAAGTCTCTTTTATATAGACCTTAGTGGTCCCCTAATACTGTATCTGAAGTCTCTTTTATATAGACCTTAGTGGTCCCCTAATACTGTATCTGAAGTCTCTTTTATATAGACCTTAGTGGTCCCCTAATACTGTATCTGAAGTCTCTTTCCCAAAATTCAGCTTTGGTGCAGGACTACAGCCACTAGAGCCAGTCCTACAATGAGCTTTCCTTAGGATGTGCCATTTCTGTGTCTGTAGCTATTGAGGAGGAGAGAGGGGGGGGGGGCAAGGTGGAGGGTGGGGGTGTGGCCTTGACCAACTGCCACTTTTCTCGTTTGAAAGCCATGATGTCTCTCTCTCTCATGGGTGGGCCAAATTCTCTGGGCGGACAAAGCAGAGAAAGGGGAGGTAACCTTGCTCCTTATGACCTCATAAGGAGAAGATTCCTGATCGGTCCATCTGAGCTTTCATTTTCTCAAAGGCAGAGCAGGATACCCAGGGCTCGGTTTACACCGATCACCATTTCTAGCCACTGGGGGGACCATAGGCAGGCTGGGGGAACTCATATTAATGTTAAAAAACCTCATAAAGTGAAATTTTCATGCCATGGGACCTTTAAGATCAATATCTTTAAATATCCATTTGAACCAGGGGACATGATCCCTTGTCTCTTGAGAGAAAGTCTTCTGTGACATTCCTCCTTACATGGAAATTTGTCGCTCTTATACTTCGTCACCTTACTTTCTGCTCTGTTACCATCATAACTACTGCAGCCATTAGAAAGCACGGCCATTAGAAACGTTTTTTTTCGGAGGAGGACACAGTCTGAGACCCGTCCCTGCACCTACCCGTATCCCAGTGGCCCGTCCTGGCAGGTGCCCCCGTTGAGGCAGGGGTTGGTGGGGTAGGCGGCGCAGGGCAGGTGAATGGCCTCTCGGCCTCGGCAGCCGCACCGCGCCGTCGATGATGCGGCCAGCGACACCAGAGAGGTGTTTCCGGTGCTGAGAGCCACCGGGGTCTGGCTGAATGAAACCTCGCTGCTGCAGCCTCCGGACACACTGCAGTCCGTGTAGGGACACTCGTCAACGCCCACCTGAAGGATTGACACGCCCAACATGGCCTCCAACTACACGGGATGAAATAAGAGACGATACACAGAAAGGTTATGCTAAAATGCAAAAAATGAAGTGAGAAATGTTTGTACATCAAGCTAAAACCAGTACTGTAACTAATTGAAAGAACAACTAGGATAAAACTGAAACAAACTGTTAGCAAGAAGCTAACCAAACCAAAGCTAGCCTGAAACTAAAATGAAAGTTAAAGGAAAGTAAATTAACCAATAGCTAAAAAACTAGCATGAAGCTAACCAAACTAAAGCTAGCCTGAAACTAAAATGAAAGTTAAAGGAAAGTAAATTAACCAATAGCTAAAAAACTAGCATGAAGCTAACCAAACTAAAGCTAGCCTGAAACTAAAATGAAAGTTAAAGGAAAGTAAATTAACCAATAGCTAAAAAACTAGCATGAAGCTAACCAAACTAAAGCTAGCCTGAAACTAAAATGAAAGTTAAAGGAAAGTAAATTAACCAATAGCTAAAAAACTAGCTTGAAGCTAACTAAAACTAGATGAAACAACAGGAAAGAAAGGTCGCAGGTCGGAATTCTACGTTAACCTTACAATAAAAGACAAAAGTCGTCTTTCCAAAATTGTCAAAAAGGCCAGTATGATAATTGACATACAGCAGCTCTCGCTCACAAAGATCTTTGATGGACATGTTTTGCAGAAGACACAGTAAATCTTGTCAAGCTCTGCGTGACCACCCAATTTCGGAGGAATTGAAACACTGAAAACGGGTCCCACACCTTTCAAGGGTTAAAAATTTTACTTACGTAAAAGTATGTAAGTATCATCAGGAAAATGTACTGTATTAAAAGTAAAAATACTCAATGCAGGTCTCATCATCTCAGCTGGACTTGTAGTCCGTTATATTGTCGGCTAGTTTACTTTAGAATCAAACATCAGATTTTATAAACTACATGTGTTTAGTGTGCAAAAATCTAAATTTGAAAAGTAACTAAAGCTGTCTGATGAATGTAGTGGATTAAAAAGTACAATATTTCTCTCTGAAATGTAGCGGAGTAGAAGGAGAAATGAAAAGAATGTAAAGTAGCTCAACATTTGTACTTAAGTACAGTACTTGAGTAAATGTATTCAGTTACATTCGTCCACTGAGCTGGGGTGAATATAAAGGAAACTAAAAGTAACACCAAACTAACAAACTTCTTTTGAAGTTGCGAGCTCTGTTTGAACTTAATAGAGAATGACAGCAGCTCTCTTTGAACTAATGTCTACCTGCATCAGTGGTATCTGAATTTACTCGCTTCCCCTTAATGTTAGTTATTCACTTTGGTGTGTTTCTCCGTCATTTTAAGTTTTGCTGTCATTCCCTTTCTGTTGCCAAAATTCACCCGTTTCCCTGCTTGTCATCTCGACTCCTTTTCTCTCGTTTTGTCATTATGGGGGAGAGGTTTTCATCAGAGTCCCTCAGGGCTTCCCGTCTCTCTCCAACTGTGTGTGTTTCTTTTGGAGTTCAGTTATTCAGCTGACACTCTCATCCTCGGCGACTTACACTCCCCAGGCGCGGCCTCAGTTTCTGGTCTCCGGAGCAAGTTTGAACTTTATCTTATAATGTATTCATCCGACATTCTTGTTCTAAATCAGCCGAGATACTTTTCCTTTTAACCTGCGACAATTAAAGACACTTTCCTTTCTTCTGCAGCATTTGATCCTCCAGTTATTTTTAAATCACACTGTGTGTGCTTTCTACTGGTATGTTGTTATGAGGGCCTTTTTTATGGGTTTTGATGGCACCACAGAATGAGATGTGCTCAACTGAAGACGTCCCGACACCCTGACAGGACAGGGAACTGACCTGGCACTTCATTTTGCAGATTTTTTTGTGTTTTAGCATTTCTTTTTCTGCCTTTAATGGACAGGAGAGCTGGGTGAGAGAGGCGGGAAGACATGCAGGAAATCGTCACAGGTCGGACTCGAACTCTGGACCACTGCGTCGAGGCATAAACCTCTACATATAATGTGCGCCTGCTCTACCCACTGCGCCAACCCGGCCGCGTGTCTTTACTCTTTAATTAGCTTGGTTTATTTTTATTAGTGCTTTGCCGTTTCTTTTTCTTCTCCCTTTCATGAATCCTTTGGCAGTCTTATCAACAAAAACCCAGCTGATAGTTTTGATATTACTTGCTCTGTTGTCTGCAT
Organism: Perca fluviatilis; assembly: GCF_010015445.1. Taxonomy (NCBI): domain Eukaryota; kingdom Metazoa; phylum Chordata; class Actinopteri; order Perciformes; family Percidae; genus Perca; species Perca fluviatilis. Next base: position 35,603,678 of record NC_053118.1, read on the forward strand.
GTGTGTGTGTGTGTGTGTGTGTGTGTGTGCTTTACATGTGCATTTACACGGTTCACCGACTGTCATCCCATTCCTGCCTCTTACAGTTACTGACCTCAGGTCAGCAGCTGCTCTTAAGCTTTTAATGGATCTTAAATATTCATAAACATGTTTACATTGAGTGTATCACACGGGCAGCCGCTTGCTCGAGTGACATGTCCTCTTTTCAGTGTTTAACCCATGTATTTAACCTCTCCTTGCACGTGTGTTCATATGTGTGTGAAACAGAGTGTTAAGTGTCTCTAAGTGATACTACCTATTATAACGTAATGTTTAATTGACTGGGTGACGTACCCTCTGTGTGTGCACTCAGTTCATCTCCACACTGCTTTCATAGTTCACTGTGACTCAAATGTTTCTTAGAGTTCCTCTTGTTACTTACACTGTACAGCACACGTGTCAAACTCGAGGCCTGCGGGGCCAAATCCGGCCCCTCGCAAGATTTGATCCGGCCCGCGTATCAATTTAGGTTCACAATAGATTTTGGCCCGCCTAGTTGTGCGCAGAAACCAAAAAGACGGGAAACTCTTTTTAAACTGTAATTATGCGACACTAAAAGCAGAATTTGGCAGATTTGCCGACTTTGAGACTCAGGAATTCCCACAGAAGCGGAAAGTTATCATGTTTAGGCTGGGAAACAGGTTGCTGTAAAAAAATCATGTCATGAATTTAGACTAGAGCTGGGCAATATATCGATATCATATCGATATCGTGATTTGAGACTAGATTTCTTCTTAGATTTTGGATATCGTAATATGGCTTAAGTGTTGTCTTATCCTGGTTGTAAAGGCTGCATTACAGTAAAGTGATGTCATTTTCTCAACTTACCAGACTGCTGTAACTGCTCTATTATTTGCCTTTACCTACTTAATTATTAGATCCACATTACTGATGATTATTTATCAAAACTCTCATTGTTTATTTTGTGAAAGCACCAATAGTCAACACTACAATATCGCTGCGGTATCGATATCGAGGTATTTGGTCCAAAATATTGTGATATTTGATTTTCTCCATATCGCCCAGCCCTAATTTAGGCTGTTTTAATGTAACAAACAAAGAGCCAAACATTGCCAAAAGGGCCATGTTTCTGGCCGAACAGCTGATTAGGGGCGTGATGAAAGGTAAAAGGTACTTTGTTGTCACATACACATACATGTAGCAAAATTCATTCTCTGCATTTTAAACCCATCCCTCAAGGGAGCAGTGGGCAGCCATTTACAGCGCCCGGGGACCATCTCCAGATGTGAGCCAGTGCCTTGATCAAGGGCACTGACTGGGGGACCTAATCTTCATGTTTCTGATGGTGGGGGTAGGGTTGCACGATATTGAAAAGTTTTGGGAAAATGCATCAAAATAGATTCACAACAATATAGTGCACACTGAGACTTATGTACGGCTCCGTAGTGCGGCTGGACCACAGGTTGGTCGTGGATGAAAAATTTTCAATATTTCCGACTCCAAACTCTTAAAAAATGCGATGGAATATGCAGGATATTTATGCAATTTTATGCGATGAAATTGCGGGAAAAGAAAAGTGATTTCCCCCCCAACACCCTGCTTTTTGTAACGTTCCCATGGCAACAGGGGAAAATGGCTGCTCTTGTGTGAAGTAAACGCAACATTTTTCAACTTTCTGCTTAGATATATGTGACTTTTTTGCAACGAAAATGCTGGGATTAACATGCAAGCCCCGCATATTTTGTGCGGAAATCGGCAATTTATGCAGCAAAAGTGCGGCGTATTTGAAAAAATGCGCACCCCCTTCCCTAAATAAATATGCGGACTTTGGCTGATTATGCGTTGAATTATGCGATCGCATAATCACGTTTTTCTGGAGGGACTGGTTTATGAAGTTGCGAGATAGCTACCGGTGAGAAATAGATGCGCTCCATAGGGTTTGTCACATAGTGGCCCCGTGCGCTGACGTGCACTAACAAGTGCACGTGGCACGGTAACTGGCCAATGAGACGTGACCATTACAGCGTTTGAGGCGGGCTCTAAATCAAACACAACTAAGCCACACAGCCAATGGACGGGACGCAGCGCTCCACAAAATAAACTAAATATTGCATACTTATCGCGACACTTTCGATATAATATTGCGCAAAGTGATATCGTGATAATGATATTGAGTCGATATATCATGCAGCCCTAGGTGGGGGAAACCGGAGCACCGGGAGGAAACCAGACATGGGGAGAACCTGCGGCCCTTTGCTGCATGTCATCCCCCTCTCTCTCCCCTTTCATGTCTTTCTCTGTCAAAACGAAAGGCCGAAAATGCACAAAAAATAATCTTCGTTTATTTGAAGAGATTCTTTTTTTTAATTGATTTCGTTATTTTGATGTAGGATTTTCTTTTTAAAAATCTAATTATTACGTTTTTATTTAGTTTTAAAATATAAAATACAATTTCAGTTGCACTTTTGATGAAGTGGACACATCACAGCTGTTGTTTTGCACAGTTTAAAGAAATATAAAGAAAGAGAAGAGTTAATAGGGTCAGGCTCTAACTCTCTCCTCACCGTGGCTGTGTTTGCCGCCACGTAGCCGTGCAGCTTCTCTGCCTTGTAGTACGGCGAGCCGTGAGCAGCAAACCACACGTTGAGCGCCTTCACGCCGCGCTGGCCGGCGTCGCCTGCAGAAAAGATCTGGACGTTTCCCGGCAACGTCTCCAGGAGGTCGGCTAACATCCGACCCAGACGGGAGTATCGACTCTCCTCACCTCCACTGCTGCTGAAAAACTCCTCCACCGTCAGATCTGGAGGAAGAGAAGAAGGGCCCACATGTTTATTTCATAGAAGTAATATATATATATATATATATATATATGTACACACATACTTCAGGGGAAATTGTCAGCAGGGCAGATAGAGACATAATAAGATAAATGAAAAGGTGAAAAAGACAAAAAAAGAAACAAAGAAGAGAAAGAATAGAAGAGAGAAGGAAAGAAAGAGAAAAAGAACAGAAAATATAAGGAAAGAAAGAAAGAAAGAAATGGGGCACAAGAAGAGACAAGAGAAGACATGAAAAGAACTGGGCGTTATTACCCATCATGCATCAGTGTGTACCATCAGTTATTACTCATCATGCATCTCCGTCTGTTTCTGCTGATGATGCATCACGTGTATCAGTGTTTATCATCAGAGTTGACAGAGGCTGACATTTTTCTGTAATTATTTTGACTGTGATACTGTTTTATGTTTAAATGTAGATGTAAATGTTTTATATTATTTTAAATTTTATCTGTACAGCACTTTGTGCAACGTTGGCTGCTTTTAAAGTGCTTTATAAATAAATTTGATTGATTGATTGATTGATTGAGTTGTTACCCATCATGCATCAGTGTGTATCATCAGAGTTGTTACCCATCATGCATCAGTGTGTATCATCTGAGTTGTTACCCATCATGCATCAGTGTGTATCAGTGTCTATCATCAGAGTTGTTACCCATCATGCATCAGTCTGTATCAGTGTGTATCATCAGAGTTGTTACCCATTATGCATCAGTGTGTATCAGTGTGTATTATCAGAGTTGTTACCCATCATGCATCAGTGTGTATCATCAGAGTTGTTATCCATCATGCATCAGTGTGTATCAGTGTCTATCATCAGAGTTGTTACCCATCATGCATCAGTCTGTATCAGTGTGTATCATCAGAGTTGTTACCCATCATGCATCAGTGTGTATCAGTGTGTATTATCAGAGTTGTTACCCATCATACATCAGTGTGTATCATCAGAGTTGTTACCCATCATGCATCAGTGTGTATCAGTGTGTATCATCAGAGTTGTTACCCATCATGCATCAGTGTGTATCAGTGTGTATCATCAGAGTTGTTACCCATCATGCATCAGTGTGTATCAGTGGACTGTGGGACTCACTGTTGATGCGGAGGGAGGCGGCGTTCGTCAGGGCGTCCTGCTGCAGCCGCCTGACCTCTACCTGAGCCGTGGAGGTGGCGTCGGGCCAGGTGCGGTCCGACACGCGCACCTGCAGCTGGTAGGACCCCGGGGGAGCCCCCTCCCTGATGCTGAGCGTCCCGGAGCTCTGGTTCAGACCAAACCACCTGAGACAGGCGCAGAGAGAGAGACGCTTTATGTTTTAGGGGCCTCCTTGGTGTTTCTCCTGTATTGATTAGATCTGGGTATAGTTAGATACCGGTTCCGATACCAATAACGTGACTTTGATCCCGGTTCCTGAACTTTTTTCGATACCAATTTTATAAAATCCATTAAAAAAAACAAAAAAAACAACATTACACATTAAGGCAAAAATCTTTTTTTTCTGCTCCTACTACTTATTTTTTATTTTATTGGTTTATTTGATAGGGACCATGCATATTTATGAACATTGTTGTATAAAAAAAAACATGTAAATATGCCAGAATTTGTAAAAATAACTACTTATCATCTGTAGTCCCTAGGGAGGTCACCTAGGACTAACATAACACACAAGACACAAGACAGCCAGCAGTCATAGAGCACTCATTCATTAGAAATTAAAAGGTACACATAATGGAGAACTGCATTCAATTTAACAGTGAGCCCCGTCTCTGTGTAACAATTTTCCCACGTGGTCTCTATGACGTGTACCGTCAGACAGCCAATCACAGACATTATTAGATCTTGGTAGAAGCATGCTGCGTGCTTATTGGCTCACTGATTCAGATTAGATTTACTCCTCAAGTATTGAATTTGGGTATTGAATGACAAGGCTGTTTTCGATACTCCATACTTTAGAGGCAATTCGGTCGGTGCCTAAAAAGTATTGAATTCAGTACCCAGCCCTATTGGTGGGAGTGTAACACTACACTGATCTGGATCGATATATATATATATATATATATATATATCGATTAAATCCTCAATCCAATATTATCGATACAAAGGGAAAATATCGATACATGTCGTCATCTTTAAGATGTGCCTTTATTTTGAAATTCCCACTTCATATTTATTCTTTTTATCAAAAAGAGTAGTTTAGTTTTAATTTAAATGGCTTAAGGAGCTTGGCCATTAAAGTGACTATTCATATTTCAGTTGCTTTTTATAAATATGTATAAATGTAACTGATCATCTCGTATCGCAGGCCCCTGAATTGAATCAAAATCGTATCGGGGCAGACTTTGTGATATCAGTTAATATTTTTATCGTTGTACAAAGAATCAATATACATTAACTGTTTTTTTACGATCTGGTTGGCATTTCTTCAGATATGTGGTGTGTGTATATAGTCTGCTGTCACCTGTGTTCTCTTGATTGGACAAGACAACATTCTCCTCAGGGAGACAACAAAGTCTTATCTTTTCTTACAAACAAGCTTCTGCTTTGTACCTTTTGAAAGGTATCGGTCATTTGTCACAAATTTGTTACAAGCACCCTAAGCACTCAGGTTAAACGTGTCATAAAACAGAAGGTATTTTCTGCCTTGAGCGATTTTAAGGCTAGTGATGACCATGTGAAGGCGGAGGACACGATAGATGAAAGAGATGAGTGATCTGGGAAACCTGCACAACTGGAATATTTGAAACCCTGTAACATTGTGTGAGATTACATTAAAACAAGAAAAATTTCATCCATGAGAATAAATATTTAAAAGGTCCCATGGCATGAAAATTTCACTTTATGAGGTTTTTTAACATTAATATGCGTTCCCCCAGCCTGCCTATGGTCCCCCAGTGGCTAGAAATGGCGATAGGTGTAAACTGAACCCTGGGTATCCTGCTCTGCCTTTGAGAAAATGAAGTTACAGTATTAGGGGACCACTAAGGCCTATATAAAAGAGACTTCAGATACAGTATTAGGGGACCACTAAGGTCTATATAAAAGAGACTTCAGATACAGTATTAGGGGACCACTAAGGTCTATATAAAAGAGACTTCAAATACAGTATTAGGGGACCACTAAGGCCTATATAAAAGAGACTTAAGATACAGTATTAGGGGACCACTAAGATCTATATAAAAGATACTTCAGATACAGTATTAGGGGACCAATAAGGTCTATATAAAAGCATCCAAAGAGCACCTTGTCATGGGACCTTTAAAAGTTTGAAATATTTTATTTCTCATGTTTTCGCCCCACATCAATAGAGGTGCCCGATGCCTACGATGTTTATTGCCAACAGTGGTGGAAGAAGTATTCAGATAATTTACTTCAGTAAAAGTACTAATACCACACTTTAAAAATACTCTGTTCATTTCTTTATTTACATTTTGTCAAAAAGAAAACTCAATGGCAAACGTTGGACTCCTCGGCTGTGAACTGCTCTTGGTGTGCACCCATGGATGTATTAACAGCGTGCGCCTAGCAAATCCGCCATTACAATGGCAATCCGCCATGGAACAAGCGCGCCTGCTTTTAAAGGGAATGTGAGATAACGCTCTGATTGGTTTCTTGCACGTTACGCCCAAACCACACCTATGAGAAATGTAGCTACTTCAGACCAACCCATTTTAGATTTGCGTTGGGCGCAAGAGTCATTTATCCCGCCGGTATATTAGCAACAGCGCCATGGATCCGCCCACAAAGCTACTTGCGTTTGGCATTTCATACCATTAAAACAGGGCCCTTACTGCGTTATATTCATTTCATTAAAGTTGTTAATTATAGTTTCCTTTACAGTGCCATCCTTTCCTTTACTGCTGAGCGATCCCAATTTGTTAACATTAACAATAAACCCTCCAAGTACGCTAAAGTTCCACAAGGCTCAGTGCTTGGACCAATTGTATTCTACTTATATATGCTTCCTCTAGGCAATATTATTAGGAAACACTCAATTAACTTCACTGTTATGCAGACGACACCCAATTATATCTGTCAATTAAGCCAGACGAAAGTGGTCAGTTAGCTATACTTCAAGCGTGCATTAAAGATATAAAATCATGGATGACCTACAATTTCCTGATGTTAAACTAAAAAAAAACTGAAGTTATTGTGCTGGGCCCTAAACACCTCCGAACTTCAGTATCTAAAGACAAAGCTACTCTGGATGGTATTGCCCTGGGAGCCAGAGCCTTCAACTATTAGGCTCCTCTCCTATGGAAACAGCTCCCAATCTGGGTTCGGGGGGCAGAAACTGTCACCGCATTCAAGAATGAACTTAAAACTCTCCTATTTGATAAAGCTTATAGTTAGGGAGTGAGGAGTTGCAGCGTCTGCCTAACCAGGCCCACCTGCTTCTCTTCATAGTCGTCAGATTAATAATATAACAAAAGTAGAGGGAGACAGGCCAGCACAGCCCGATCTGGCAGGGGAGAGTTCCAAGCCCGAACAGGCTCCTCTCCTTTGACCGGTCTCTCTTAGTTACGCTGTTATAGTTCTAGACTGCTGGGGAATTCCTACGTCCATCCATGCTCTGCTGGGCCACGCTACATCCTGTAACGCCCTGCAGCGCCCTGATATGACATGAACTACTACGACTACCATTTGAAGTCACTGTTCCATTATTAATGTGACTATTATTGCCACTGTTCATCACAGCCCCAACCGGCACCGTAAGACACCACCTACCAAGAGCCTGGGTCTGTCCGAGGTTTCTTCCTAAAAGGTTTTCCTCGCCACTGTCGCACTGCTTGCTCTTGAGGGAATTACTGTAATTGTTGGGGCTTTGTAAATTATAGTGTGGTCTAGTCCTACTCTATCTGTAAAGTGTCTTGATAACTTGTGTTATGATTTAATACTATAAATAAAATTGAATAGATTACAAGTTACTTTATTAGTTACATTCAGCAACTGCCGACAACGCCCCCACAGCCTCAACATAAAAATGACAACCGGTTTACTGTGAGGCAGCTCGGCGTTGCCAGTAGTAGGGATCTTGTTTATTTTGGCACGAAAGAGAGTCAACCGTGTTTAAGGGCAGCATTTCCTCTACAACATACTGCCCGACCAACTTCTTCAACTCTCCCCCACTTACTGGTTTTGCACTGAAGTCCAGCTTTTGTTGTTTGGGTGGTGGGGGGGGCCTCCTGCTCTCTGCTTTGCACCACCTGCTGCGACTTGCTCTTTAAATTGGACTGCAGTGCTGCTACACCAAATGTTTCTTCAAATGTGACGTAGTGTTTTTGTAGCTAGATAGCACTTTGTCGCCACCAGCACAGAGTGTACAACGAACCTTAATATTGCCGTCTTTAGCTGACACAAACTCAAAATAGTGACTGTATTTCCATCTCTTTCCTCCCTCCATTGTTGTTTACGTTTGTGTCGCTGCATGGAACACATGACCTGTCCACATGCTGAAAACGTGACCCGTCCTCATGCTGAAAACGTGACTTGTCGCATACGTGACTTCATTCCCCAAGACGCAAGAAGAAAGCAAATATAGGCTATATATTATATATTTTTACTAAGGAAAACGACAAATAGTAACGCACAGTGACTTGGATAAATAACTTTAATCTGATTACTGGTTTGGAAATGGTAACGCGTTAGATTACTCGTTACTGAAAAAAGTGGTCCGATTAGAGTACGCGTTACTAAGTAACTCGTTACTGGCATCACTGCAGGGCACATCGTGTCATACTGAGTAGTGAAGTCTCCAATACCGGATCCTGACTACTCTGTGCGTATGAACATCACAGCAGGGCGTTGCGGATGTAAAGTGGCACTGCAGAGCATGGGTGGATGTGGCGGACGCAGCACGACGCAGGACGCGGCTGGGCATTGCAGGAAAAACATAAGGACTCCGGGGTAAACTCCCCAGAGTACTTTTTGTGTTACTAAAGCCTTTCCCAATGTTCTTTTCCTAAACCCCCCCCCCCCACGCATGTGACGTTCTTGCGATAGTACGTCACGTTCTTGCAATAACACACAACGCCACGTGGTGTGTATGTTTACATCAGCTGTATACAGCGTAGACATACATGTGGATAGCTCAAAATGCGTACAGATAACACGCCACTTTCGAAAAGCGAAATGGCGTGTTATCTGTTGTATGTTTACGCAACAACATGATGCCATGTTGAAGGAAAAGGATCACTGTTTGGATTAAAACACTCCCCAGACACAAACACTTGTTTTCTGGATGAAAGTCTTTTGATTTCCCTGTAACATGAACTCTGCTCCCCAGCTTGAAAGCGCTGTTATAGGAGCCGGACGTCCACCCTGACCTCCTTCCTACGAGGTCCACAGCGCTCTTATACAACAGCAGTCAATGTGGTGTGTTCAGCAATAAATATGTTAAATACATTTGAATTACAGTGCTTAACTTATCAGAAACAATATGTAGGACTGGTTCATGAGAACAGCCTGCTAAATCACATGAGGTCTAACGAGAGAAATATGCATGTCAAAAATGTAAAATATATATTTAGTGGATACACCTGAAGCTAAAGTGCTGACCTCCATAAAGTCTGACAGCTCCCCATCCTCTCGTTCTGACAGAGCTGCAGCGGAGGTGGCAGGAGGCGCAGATCACTAAGGTCTAAAAGAGCAGATGAAAACCCAGCCCTCATCACTATGGCCTGGAATAATTAAAGACTGCTCCCCTTTTTGATCGATTACATGGTATGTATGAATTTAATTTGTCTTGAATAGATGTATTTCTTTAAGTCTGAGGGGATTTGATCCTATGGATAATTCAGCTTTTCTCAGAGTTAAAAATGTAAAGTTTGTCCTGCGGGCTGTCATTAAAATCTAAAGGCTGCATCCTGTCAGGAGCAGGAATGTGATCAGGAAAGTTATAATTGATATTTTAACCTACGTCAAGAGACAAAGTATGAATCATGACTCGTCACAGTTTTGTCTGGTTGTTTCCTCAGATGGTTCCTGACTTAAGCTTCGTCCCCATAAAGAGCCTGAGATGTCACTGAGCATGATTGTTTATCTTAGCGCTGTGCTTGTGCTATGTTAATGTGGGTTCTCTGATTAATACATGTATTCCAGAATAGGCTATAGATCATGATTTATTGGGAGAAACCAAGCAATTCTATGTAGAATCAGACACTCAGACCCCATATAGACCGGGGAATGGTCCTTTGTTTCATAACCACATTTTTCATTGGCAGTCAAAGTGACTTAACGTTAACTGACTCCTTGAAATGTACACAGCCTAAATGCTACCTCGTGAATGCAGAAACAGAATTTCTGAGTTTTGGTGACGTGAAGTTAAAAGAAGCTTTGCAGCGAGAAGCTTTTGAGATCCAGTGGAAGGAAAATACTGATGTGAATGTCAACATTCAGATTGAAGTTACTACAAATGACGGTTGTCAGTTAAACTGTGGCTGTAATTACACTGAGACATGCTGTTGTACCTTTTATTATGGTATGACTGTTAGAAAAATAAAAATGATGAAAACAAAACAAGAGTTTCAGTCCTTTATTCATTTGTCTTTTCTCTTTAACTTTAGCCAAATCTTTGGCATCAGAACCTATTTGTTTGCTCATTATTGGTTTTATTTACATTGTTTAGACCAGGGGTCGTCAACTACTTTTTTTATTTTTTTGTTTTTTTTTCCCCCAAGGGCCAGAATTTTTCTAAGCAGACACTCTGGGGGCCGGACTTTCAAATAAGGAAAATAAAATTAATTTATACCTAATACGCCTATTCTTGTTTGAAATTTCCACTTTCTTTCTGAATTAATGCTATTCTTTTTTTAATTTAAATTTTTTTTTTTTTACATGTATTAGTGTGATCAAACTCATACATACTGATAACTGGCTCTTTAACTAGAAAATGATCTCAGACTAGGAGGCAGTTCACTGAGGAGTGATGGTTACAGTCTGTGATAATGGTAACATTATTGTAGTATGCAGCGTCCTGATTGGTGGAAAATGCTTGCAGAAAGAAATGGCTGTTAAACATGTCACTGTCAAAGATGTGGGAAAGCCCAGCTTTAATGATGAATGACTGCAGGCAATGCACTCATGTATGCCTCATTTACAATGAAAGATGCTGTTGCAAAATAATACAACCAGCATCATCAAGAATGAAGAACTCGCGTCATTCATGTGCATATTAAGTATCTTAAGTATCTGTCCACATGTATCTGTTTTTGGTCTTATAATAGCCTACCTCCATAGATTTACTGCTCTAGCGGAGAGTTTGGTTTGTTCAGCCAGCACTGAGGTTTACAAGAATTTGTCCACATTTCCAGATTCCCGCCAAACTTAGAAAGTTAGACTACAAACCGACAGCTTTTGTTTTAGTTTGTAGTTTTTGTGTTTTTAGTTTTAGCGGTGTGTGTGTGTGTTTTAACGCACACACATCCCAGCTCACCGGTGTGTGTGTTTTAATGCACACACATGCCAGCTCAGCCGTGTGTGTGGAGCTCGGGCATCGCTGCAGAGAATCCCGGCATGTGAATAGAGATGCAAATACAGGGGGCTGGGTTTTTGCTCTAAATGCTTGAAATGATAAATAACAGAACGCATTTTTTCCTCTTTACATTTTGTGAATTCATGAGTTGACGTTAACTGGTTTAGACTGTCCACCATGGTCAATATACTATATTGTTTTTTTTCAGTCTGAAATGTCTAAATGTAATCTGAAGTGACTAGGCCCCTAAGAAAGAGAGCCGGCAACCATTTCTTCCACCTTCTCCTGTGGAGTCTATATTGTATTACTTTATTACGCTTGCAGTTATTTTTCTTGCATTCCCTCGAGTATAAAACTACCCCATCTATCTCCAACGACCTATCGGAGCCTTCACTTCCTGTGAATCCACATCACAGCTCCGACATATATGACTTATGCAGGAATGGAAGGAGTACTACAATATCAAGTACTTTAAAGAAGTTTAACACAAGAAAAACGTACTGAGATAAAAGTGCATGAACAAGAGCTTATTTCCAAACCAACAAAAAAATCCATATGCTTTATTCACACGCGCCATTTTAAATTTCAGAACGAGGCTTGGTGGGTAACTGCCATGGTAGTCTTGCATTGCCACACCCTCCTCTGCAGCGCTGTGAAGGAGGGTCTGGCTAGTCCACATAGCATTCGGGGATGGGAGAAAAACGTGCTCTGGTTTATTGGCATTTCTTTAAACCAATCACAATCTTCTTGGGCGGCGCCGGACTAGTGCCTGCCCTTTTCCAAACCGTTTCCGATGATGGCTTCTCAGATGTTTCTGTGTTACAGTTTTTGCCCGTTGCTTGAACACTATAGACACATGCTTAAACCAAAGTAACATAACTTTAAGTTGTTGTTACTATACCTTAAACAAAGTGTAACCATACCTTAAACAAAAGCGCTGCTTTGCACTTTAATTGCAATTCTGTAACACACTTGCTCCTTTCTGCAACACACTTGCTCCTAGACACTACACACTATTTCATACATAAGACACTTAGTTCAACACATCTATTCAAAATACAACACACATTGGTTAATAGAAAAGACGTAGACACACACCTGAAAATACTTACAAAACTGAACACCAATCAGCCAGCTACAAAAAGGCCTCAGTTAAGCCATTTTGAGAACTTTGCAAGCATGGAGGCAGGGAGAACTAGAGGCAGAGGAAGACAGAGAGAGAGGAGGACGTGGTCAAAGAGGCCACGCAAGGACCATTATTTCGGATGACATAAGAGCAACTTTGGTGGACCATGTCATAAACCTTGGCCTGACTATGAGGGAAGCTGGGCAGAGAGTCCATCCTAATCTAAGCCGTTTCACAGTTTCATCCATAATGACTTCCGACTGGAAAACAGGTATGTCTTCAACTCTCTACTCAGACTGTATCTAGAGTATTTACAGTAATGTACCGTATCATGTTACTGTATCACAGGTATTGTATTCCAGGGTGGCTAATGCTCCTTTTCCAACAAAAGTGGTAGTTTTGTGAAACATACCGTGATAACGTGTTGAGATGTTTCAGTACTGTGTATGGTAAATACAGTAAAGTTCAGTATACACAGTACTGTAAAAAAGAAGCAAACGAGAACAATTTGTGGTTGCATTTTTCTACAGAATGGCTAGAAGACCTACTGGGGGTGGACGCCAACGCCTGTTCACCCAATAGCAGCAACTTGCCATAGTGAGCCTAGTCAGAGCAAACAATGCAATCCATCTCCACCAGCTACAGCAACAAATACTTGCAGATAGGCAAGTATTCAACAACATAAATCAAGTAAGCATTACAACTATCAGACGCATCTTGGTAAAGCACAATATGACCATGAAGCAATTGTACAGGGTCCCATTTGAGAGGAACAGTGTGAGGGTCAAAGAACTTCAACATGAATATGTACAGGTAAGTGTTTCAGTCTTTTAAATTTACAATAAAGAATGGGTGCAGTCCAGTAACAGATGAATATGTACCACTGGATTAGTACCACATAGATACATTCAGAAAGCTACACAAGTACCTGTGTGGTGGGGTGGGTCGGTTCTGTGTGTGTGGTAGTGTAGGTGTGTGCTTTGAGTAAAGCCATCCACAATATGTATTTTTTGTTACAGAGAATCTTGGACATGGATGGAGCTGCCCAGCCGCATGAATGTATTTACATTGACGAGGCTGGATTCAACCTTAGCAAAAACAGACGACGGGTACGTAATATAATTGGCCAAAGGGCAATTGTGCACGTCCCGGGGCAACCCGGGGGAAATATCACATTGTGTGCTGCCATGAGTCTTTGAGGGCTACTGCACCATCATGCCAAACTGGGTCCCTATAATGCGCAAAACATAATCACATTTCTGTATGCACTTCATGATTCAGTTGTACAGGATGGACCAGAGCAGCCCAGGTTTGTTGTTGTCTGGGATAATGTTAGTTTCCATCAGGCTGCTCTGGTCCAGAACTGGTTCACCAACCATGATCAATTTGAAGTTGTGTACTTGCCCCCTTACTCGCCATTTCTAAATCCTATAGAGGAATTTTTTTCCACTTGGAGATGGCGCGTATATGACCGCCAACCACATGCCCGTATGCCTCTTCTGCAGGCAATGGAACAGGCCTGCGGCAACATTGAGGTGAGGTCAATCCAGGGATGGATTCAGCACACAAGGGGATATTTTCCCCGATGCTTAGCGAGAGAAGACATTGCTTGTGATGTTGATGAGATCCTGTGGCCAGACCCCAACAGACGGCAGGATCCATAAGCCCACTTGCGCACAATTGTGTTTTTCTGTGTTTACAGTAGTGTATTGTTTGTTTTATTTTTGATTTAACTCAATGTACTGTCAAATATACTACTGTAATGTAATGATTTTGAATTCAGTATTTAATTTTTTGGTTGTTGTGAAAACATGCCCTCTGTGGAACTGAATAAAAACATTGAAAACAAAAGACTGCAGTTTTTTATATAAAGTAGACTAGTTTGTTGCTGCTGATCTGAAAGTGTATTCATATGATGCAAGTGGGTATAATTTTGTCATCAGAGTGACATTTTGACAAAGGATTGTTAGGTTTTGATAGAGTTTCAATTTGACATAGAGGTGAATGGTTTATTTCCCAGTGTTGTGTCTTATTTGCTTGTGTGCAGAGTTTTGACACAATGAGCCAAGTTTTGCAAAACGTGTTCAAGCAACGGGCAAAAACTATAATAAACCATCTGGCGTGTCAGGTTAGTGGAGCGTGGAGAAACCTAAACGACAACGGTTAAGAGGGAGAAAATGTCCAACAGGCAGAAGTTCTTTCTGCGAGAGGAATGAAATGAAGTCTGGCCTGATGAGCTCTTACTCATGATCAGATGGGATTCCTCAGATCAAACTCAGAGCAGATGGAGGTCTGTGGATGAACGTGGATCCATAGAGGGGGATGAGGGTTCTTGATCTGGAAAACTTTTGGCGCTCTCTGCTCTGCTGCACCGAAAGAGTCGATTCCATCCAGGATCTCTGGCCCGGGTCCAAACCTGGTCCTGAAAAGGTGCCATCAGGCTCGTGTTACCGTTTAACAGCTTCACACAGACAGCGCCAACTTTCAGAGCTCAGAACCAGGCGGATAAATTAGCGGCGACCGAATCGAGGCCAAAACGCCAAAAGCTGTGCTGCTGTTGCTGCTGCGGCAAGGGAGGCTGTTTCATACTGTACCTTCTCCTAGATATATGTCACGCTATAAAGATTTCAAACCCCGCAACACTATGCGTGTATGGTCCTGGCAGGCTTAAATTGACTTAACAGCGCCAACTGCTGTTGTGGAGTGCGAATTACAGGACATTTGTTAGAAAGTTTACTGGCATTTGTGTGTTGATCAGCAAGGCGGAAAGTTAGTGCCAAAAGTCACGTGACAGTTTTTGTACATTAGTTTGTGAATGATGTTTTGTATTTGCAAACCACACTGAGTTTGTTTGTGAATCCTTGGGTGTGAGTAAAACAAGTTTTGCGTGTGTGTGAGGTTTTGGCATGATTCTATCTCCATACAAACCACACCTATGAGCAAAGTAGCTACTTCAGACCAACCCATTTTAGATATAGGTATAGGTATATTAGCAACAGCGCCATGGATCCGCCCACAAAGCTACTTGCGTTTGGCGTTTCATATCGTTAAAATAGGGCCCTTACTGCGTTATATTCATTTCATTAAAGTTGTTATTTATGGTTTCCTTTACAGTGCCATCCTTTTCTTTACTGCTCCATCCCTGAATGTTTTCTCTAAAGCCCCGAATCATTTAGGTTTATAAAAATGACCTTCAACTGGTATTCCCTAAAGAAATCTCATATAATTGATTAAATGTTCTTCTGTTGATCTAACATTTAATTCAGAGTATTGTAGACCACATTTACTTGGCATTGCTGGGGGATCCTTGATGATTTACAGTCAGATTATGTTAGGAAACTTAACAATAGTAACTTATCAGATCATTTTTGCCTCTTTTTAGGTGTCTGGAGTGAAAATTAGTCATCCTAAATATTGGTTGTGTTCTGGTTTCAGCATGATGACGACAGTTGGAGAACAATTAGATAGAAAACAGGATGTTGACTCTACAGGACGATTATTTTTCTTGGCAACTATCATGTTTTTCCCCAAATGATGTACAGATTTTGGGCATTCAATTATCAAGTGGCTTGAAAAATAGTGCATATAGCAAACAAAATCTTCCTGGACCGGTTAAGATTTATTTGATTTGGACATTGCACATTAATGAACATTTCTGTAAATCCGCCAGCATTGGCCAGTTGGCTAATTTTCAACTGTAGTCCTAGTTGCATGCATGTCTTTATGGTGGGAAGAAACCAGAGCACCCAGAGGAAACCCACACAAACCAAACACAGGGAGAACATGCAAACTCCACGCAGAAAGGCCTGGGACAACCCGGCCTCAAACCCAGAACCTTCTTGCTGTGAGGCAGAAGTGCTAACAACTGAGCCACCGTGCTGCCTGCCAGTCTAGGTTTGGGCTGAGAACGTTTACAACATCTGGCTTCGCCCCTGATTTTCACTTTAAATGGATACAGAAAAAGCAGAAAATTGGTGCAGAAAGATTCACTAGAATGCAGGAAATGAAGTGCTCAAAATGTGTGAGGCAGAATCTCCAGACCCCCCCGTTACACTTAATATCTGTCAGGACCGATGTATCAATACGGCCTTGGTTTCACCATTCAGGATTTACAAAGCCATAAAAAAATCTGAAATTAAAGGAAAAACGGAGGCTAATACAACTTTGTGTCAGGTACCATACAGTGGAGGTATGGGCTGGGGAGTCTTTGGGCCCATATCTTTTGTTTCTCACAAAAGTGGTTAAAAGCACCTGAAGCTCTTAGTTAATTATCATTTTGGATAAAACGCTGAGGAAGCTGCTGAACAGAAAGCAGGTTTCACTCAGATCAACCCATCTTTCTTCATGTGGTCAACATACTGTAGGGGAGGAACGGCCATTGACACGAGCGACAGCTCATGGAGCTCTGTAGCCGGCGTCATCTGACCAGCCGGCCATCGACTTTATTGATCCCACACTGGTGAAATTCCCTTGTTACAGCAGCTCAACAAATTCCCAACAGAATACGAAATATAAGAGTAATAATAGTAATATGTAGCCTACACTATAAACACCTCTATTATATACAGACAGGTAACAAAAAATACACTCTTAGAAATATATGTGTATTAACAGTTGTATTTCAGTTTTTAACATTTCGAAATAGCATAAATTGTGCTCCGTCACATTTTGTCAGCCTCAAAAGTTGGTTTTGTGCGTTGTCGCTTTTTAACCTTTTCACAAGTTTATTAACTGAGAAGCTTTGTACGACTGTATTTTTTATAGGCCTAACAGTAAACAGAAAATGTTCTGTATTTTAACTGTAGGTACTACACATAATTTCTGTTTTTAATTACAGAATTTGATGTACATGTAGACTTTGTGTATTCACAATATTTGTCACAATATGGAGGAAAATATGCTATAACGTTATTGAATATCCGGATAACGATATTATTTGCGATAAATAAACATATCACAATGTACTCAGTTCTGCATTTCTGCTGCTTTTAGTATTCTTCTAAAATACGACATACTGATAGTCGAATTTAAAACAAATGAAGGGAAATCACATTCTTGTATTGAACAAATGGAACATTGAATTAAATATAAAGGCACCACTAGAAAAAGAATGATTTACATTTTGCAGGACAGTCTTCCCCTGATATTTTATTCACAAGAAAATTCTAATTGAAAACCCATTTTGTGTTTTTAGTGACTTGGGAAAAACTGCACTGCCTGTTTAAATGATTTGGAAATGTTCATTTTAAGTTTATTTTGTAAAATTTTAAAGTCTGATGCACAGCTTGTCTCTGATCATATACGCCTGATTCTGCAACGAATGTTGTTAAAAAGCTTCATAGCTTTTATCTTTTCCTGTATCTGTTATGGTTGTGTTTGTTTCCGTTTCCTGTTTTATTTTGGTAGTCCAGTTTTCTGTCTTGTCTGGTTTTACTTCCTGTCCTGTGTTTTCCCGCCTTTTTTGATTGTCCTGCCCAGCCCTAATGTGTTTCACCTGTTTCCCTCTCCTTGTGTCAGCTGTCTCTCGTTACCTCATTACCCTCTGTATTTAATCTCTGTCTTTCCATTGTCAGGTCATTGTCTTGTTTTTCTGTTTTGGAGTGTCTGTTTTGTGAGTTACCTGTTTATCCTCTGTGTTTTTGGTTTCTGTTATTCCCGTTTTTACTTTCTCCTATTTTGGATTTTTTCTTTACCTGCTGTTTGGCTGTAAACCTTTTGTTTGTGTTCTGTTATTCATCAAGATCTACTCTGCCTGCTACCTCTGCTTTGGGGTCTGCCATACTCCACAACCTAACGGTTGCTTATTTTCCTTCTAGTTTACTATAACAACCCTGGTTTGTCATTCGTTTTACATGTTCCTATTTATGTTTAAATTTGATGATTTAGGCATTAATAACAATCAAATCATCAAAACCATCCCTTATACGTTATGTATTTGAACATCAGAAAAATGGGGGCCACATTTGGGGCTGGAGCCCAAAAATCACAGATAATGCCATTGTACAGGTTGAAGAATTTTTTGCTACGCCCCTGAGGGTTATTGAAAGGATTAAATAATGTGTTTTGCCACTTACTATGTGACCTGTATGCCTCCCAGGTCTCCGACACTTTACTGCTGCTACTTCATCATGTTGAAGCCCGTTGCATTGCTCCTTCTGCTGGCAGGTAAGCAGCCTCTAAAATGTTTTCTATGCTTTAGAATACATACAACCTTCAGTTTAAAGGTGATTGATGAAATAGCACGGTGTCACTGCATGGGTTTTAAAGGGTAACTTCTTTTTAGGAACCATGTTGTGTCGAACGACTGATGGGAACAACAATCTTTCAAATTGGTCAAATACTGAGCAAGACCGCTTCGGTCGGCAGCGGCGAAACAAACTGCAATGTAACCTTAATGGAAAATTGCGCACCTTGAATTCCCGTCCACTAGAAGTGCTTTTTGCTGCTGACAGGCTCAGATTATGATTCTAAGTGTCTTCCAACATTATGGAAAGGATCCCTACAGAGATAGACCTTTTTAGTTAAAGAGTAAGATCCTTTTTAGCTTAACAAAAACTCAAATCACCAAACCCACTTTTAGTGTGTATAGAGCCAGCATATTTACATGTAAATGGGTGAATTAAGGGTTTATTTCAACCAAACGAGAGTGGTGATTGTTGGAACAGTGGAAAGACTAACCCAAGACAGCTTGTTTTATTTTCTGTCAACTTTGAATAATGTATTTGGATGGTAAAATAACTATTTTAATGGAGTCTGGTCACGAACCTGTTCATGAGAATGGGTTGACATGGGATAAACCTTCTGTCTGTTTCCATCTCCATCAGGTGTGGTCCACACTGTGCCCCACCCTGTGTGCACTGTGACTGCCTCCACCGTCATTGATTTCTTCAACAGAATCCGGTCGGTCCCGGATCGCTGTACATACACACTGATTGGAGATGACACTGTTGTACTAGCAGCGAGATTCCAGGAGCGAAGCCGTACAGATGTGCCGTTTTTGGACTCCTTGCAAATAATTTTAATAGTTTCAACATCTGCCTTGGACGTCTATCGATACCTAGAAATCTATCTTGGACAAGGGGGACTAGTTCAGGTAAGCTGCCACAATCCATTTTAAAGGAAGTAACCGTGTATTTATGGGGTTGTTTAAAAATGTATCGTAGATTGTCTTGGTTTGATCAGTCAATGACTATGTTTACATGCACACAATCAGTTTTTTGCCTTCATTCTAAAGACATTATTCTGACTAGGCTGTTTACATGCATGTATGTATTTGATGTTTGAGTCAGGTTCCTCATCTGCTGTAATGTAGGTTGAGGGCCGAACACTAATGCTCAACGCCACGGCTCAACTGATCAACGGTGTGGCGTTCTCCAAGGACCAGACTGGAGTCACTGTTACTGGTCCTTCGCTCACAATCTCTTTTGATGGCAACACTGCAGTAATCACAGGTACAGAAAACTAAATCTAGGACTCCAACTTACATTAATTTTCACTGTCAGTTAGTCTGTAGATTATTTTCAGAGGAGTGAAGAAACCAGTAAATATTCACATTTTAAAAAGCTGTAATCAGTTTTTATCAGACCGATTAATCGATTATAAGCATAGTTGGCAATTCATTTAATAATATTATTCTTTGCAGCTGTACTTTTCACAAAGTTGAATTTAAGAATGACATGCTGTCTGGTTGAAAGTCTATTGACTTGTCTTTATTTGTCATTCACCAGGAGTTGCTACAGCTTCAGAAGGCTTGTGTGGTAACCCCATCAACGCCAGTCAGACCTTCAATCTGGCTGCTGAGAAGACTTTCGCCAGTGTGTTTGGGTACGGCCTAGTCTTAAAGTGATGCACAGACTGACATCACCTGCTTATTAATGTTGTATAGACTGAATCACTGACTCCTAACTCAAAAACAACTTCCGGGTAGAGAAATGGCTGTTGATTTAAATTGCAGAGATGTGATTATATATAGTTAAGCTAAACCACAATGTGTTAAGCTTAACTAAGTAGCTGAAAACTGCAAATGTTACATTCTCTGGTTTAGATATGAGGACGGAAAACATTCCTGTGCGTCATCCTAGGGGGGTAGGAACATTAGCTCTCCAAGCTAACGTTAGTGAGCATGTTGACATACACATGGGGTACTTTCCATAAGCTCTCAAAGCAAATCAAACCAGCTATTAGGCCAACTGAAATAAAACCATGCCAATCTCTAGGTATGGGGGGGGGGGGGCTATTTTAATCCCAAAGGCCAAGGGAACTTTATCAGGATGCATAGTATCCTGGATCCATGACATAACTGGCCTTTCAAAATAAACTGCCAGCCTCTATGGGAATGTAACATAGGGGTGTACTCTTTTGTTGCCAGCGGTTTAGACATTAATGGCTGTTATTTTGAGGGGATGGCGCATTTACACTGTTATACAAGCTGTACACTTAATACTTTATAGCAAAGTGTAATTTCTTCACTGTCAAATTAAATGTATAATGAAATCCTTAATGACATGTGAGGGGTGTACTCACTTTTGTGAGATACTGTATGAAAGCATCAAACATGCATGTTAGATGAATGAGGTGAAAGTAAATTGAGTTGTT
The DNA here is from genome assembly GCF_010015445.1 of Perca fluviatilis. Taxonomy (NCBI): domain Eukaryota; kingdom Metazoa; phylum Chordata; class Actinopteri; order Perciformes; family Percidae; genus Perca; species Perca fluviatilis. The sequence continues at coordinate 35,624,701 of NC_053118.1, forward strand.
CATCGTAAATTGTACATACAGGACGCAGCAGTTTTCTACCTGGAAGGTTTCGTAAATAAACTTTTTTTTATTTAAATTTTTTTAAAAACCCCTAGCTGCGAGGTCCTGTACAGCAACACCCCCAACAATACCACCACCTGCAACCTTACAACTGAACGGTAAGAACTGTCCCATCTGAACACTCCTTTAATCCTTAAAACAGGAATCATACATTTCAATGATTACACTGTCATGTGCCCAGGGATGATGCTACTGTTCAGAAAACTGGTCACTGACTCTCATTCTTCCCCTCTGCATGGCTGGAACAGCTGTAATCTCCTGATGCAGGCACCCTTCACCGATTGCCACAGCCAAGTTGACCCAGCTCCCTACATAACCGCCTGTGCAGAAACTTCGTGCAAATTCCCGACCGAGGAAGGCCTCGCTCTCAGCTGCCAGTTTTTTGACGCTTACGCCAAGACCTGCGGTGTGGAAACCAACATCACACTGGGCGACTGGAGGTCACCAACCGTTTGCCGTAAGATAGTCATTCACTTTCACAGTTATTGACAGAAAAATAGTAAATAGGGGTTAAATTCACTGTACACAACTTTATAAATAAAGAGCTAATTACGTATCTACAGTAAAAGTATAGTAAAAATATATTAACAAATTTGGATCAGGGTTTGTTTAGTTTGCTTCTACTTAATCATTTCAAGTATTGTCAGCGAAAGACACAAAGTACTAAAAGTTACAGAATTAATATTGATGTGTGACATTTATTTAATATTTGTATCTAGTTTTGTTCATTACTATATTTGTGTCTGATGCTCTAAAGACTTAAGTTAAGTATGTTGAATAAAATCATTAAATACTCAAAACACTGTTCCAGGAGTAGTATAGTGTAAACAAATGGATCTTTAAGTGTTTTGTGTGTGTGCACAGCTGTCCCTCAGGTCTCCTGTATGGAGCTGTACTGCAGTGATAACGAGTACTGTGACAAGAACGGTGAACCCCAATGCCTCTGTCGGGCTCTTTTTGCCACCAAGTACACACCAACAAACTCTTTAGGTACAGTGCAACACACGTGGCATGATAATGGAAGATCATAAAACTTTAAAAAAGCACCTGGTGATGCATGTAGAAGATGCAAATTGCTGTGGCTGAACTGCTGTTCTGGATGTGTGGTTTTTGTGCAAAGTCTGGCACCTGATTAGTGTTAAATTTAAAAACTGGATGTATAGAGCCAGTCAGTGACCACCTGGTTTTAGAATGACTGACTGGTTCCGGTAGGGAGTTTCCCCATTTGGTATTGTGTGTGTGTGTGTGGTTTTATTTTTTCGTTAAATGCCAACATACAAGGTTTTAAGCCTGGAACCAAGCCAAACATTTGATTCGGTGCAAAAGAAAGACTAACAAACTACATCGGCACAAACTAGATGGGCCTTAATTATAGTAAATCTATATTGAAGTGGTCATATTTCTTTAACTTCTTCTTTGTCCCGTTGGGTGTTCAGGCGACCCGACAGTCTGCAATGGGAGCTCTGCCACTCTTACTCTGGCTGGATGTCTGCTCAGCGCCAAAAACATCGACTACACCACCTTACACCTCCTAGACGAGAGCTGCAAAGGGCACATGGACAGCGAGACCCACATGGTGACTTTCAGCTTTGACAGCAGCAACACCTGCGGGACCGAGATCATGGTGGGTGTTCTCCTCTAGTGCTTTGCTCCTGTTTTTGCTGATCACTTCACTGTAGATTCACAGCAAATTAATGAGTCTCAGCCCGGCCATGAAGTATTTTCTCTACAGTTTGGGCCTCCCTGTTTGGTATGTAAGTGACTACACAGAGTAAAAGTAGACTCAGGCCGGTCTACACCAAGAACGATAACTATTAAGTCGCTCTAACCCATAAGTAGTTCTCCCTGGACACAAACTGCAGTTTCCTGGGTGAAAGTCTTGGGTTTTCCGCTAAACTTATTCTGGGACAAGAATTCTACTCCCCTGCTTAAAAACCCTGTGTTTTAGGACCCAACCATCCACCCAGCCACGCAGATCTTTGCTCTCTTATACAGCAGCAGTCCATGTGGTGCTGACTAATAAATACAAGGAATAGGTACAAATTACAGTGTGGTTCTTATTGTAGTTATACACTTGACATTTTTCCACTACTGATAGTAAGATGCATGTGATTTATGAACTGCATGATACAAATATGGACTCTAAACCCCAACAACGGTTGATACTTCTCTCTCTGGATTGTAAATGTCACAGGTGAGCATGAAAAGAATCTGACTGCTGTGATTAAATGAACTTGAACCCCATTTGTGTTCCTGTCACAATGTAGAGCAACAAAAGAAGCCAAATAATCTACCAGAACACCATTACGACGCAGAACGGGTCCATGGACATAATCACCCACCAAGACAAAGTCATGATCGACTTCTCCTGCTTGTACACACTGCCAGACCTCACGAGTGTGTCCTTCAAAATCAAAGAGAGGTGGGTGGGTGTGTGGAGCGCCACCTGGTTAACATGCAGCCTGATGTAGTTGAAATTTAAGACAGCTGAAGTGTGTTTGTGTGTAGCTCTGTGGTGCAGGAGATTGTATCTGGAATTTGGAATTACACTCTGATGATGAATTCATACACCGACGGCGAATTCCGGACCTCAGTCGGGCCAGACACTGAGCTGGTGCTGGGCCAGGAGGTCTGGGTGACGCTGATGACTGTGGGGCTGAATGACACTATGGTCTCCATAATGACCAACTCCTGCTGGGCGACCAACCAGCCATCACCAAATGAGAGTCTGCGACACGACCTTGTCATCAACGGGTGAGAAAGCTCTTGGGGTCAATCTCGGCCACGGTGTTTTTGCCCCGATTCTGCGGCGAAATTACATTACATATAAAGTCAATGCAAAGATGCAAATTTGTGGGAGTTGAAACATTTGGACTTGAGCAAGAAATTTGAGATGCTGAAAAATCTCTTGTATAAAGTACTTGAAAGCAATGCTTGACATCAGTTTTATTGCCAAAAAACATTCAGACGTAATGTTTAACTATCTGGAGAAGCTAGAAGAAATTACTAAGCTTTTTGCTCCCATGGATATATTAATTCAGACATTAAGCGCTTTTGTTTTTGATTTTAAAACATATCTGCAGCAGTAGTGGGTATTTCAGCCATATTGATGATGGAAATAACATTGCTGGTGCCTACAGTTCTACACCCACGGGTGGTATGGAGAGTAGCATGATTTAACATGGATGATTTCAATCTAATCCTGTCTTCAAACTGAAGCTACGCAAATATTCCCTCCGGCTCGAAGTGAACGCGCCGTTGTCCACTGTAAGGATCAGCTGCTAATGCATTTCATTATGTCTGATTTCCTGTTTCTGAGCAGATGCCCGAACCCTGCTGACCAGACGGTGAGCATGCAGGGAAATGGACTGGGAACATTCAACGTCTTCTCTTTCAACATGTTCCAGTTCTCTGGGAAAGCTGGCGACATCTACCTGCACTGCCAACTGGAGCTGTGCCCCAGCACCTGCCCTCCGGTGAGCAGTGGTGGAGGAAATGCTCCTTTACTTCAGTAAAAGTAGTGATGCAACAATGTAAAAATGCATTTCTGCACTAATATTTTGCCTTAAACCTTTCAACCATTTTTTTTACTTAATCAACTTGTTTAAAGAAATAATGGGATAGTCAGTAAATTCAAAGTCAAGTAACCGTCAACAAGTGTCATGTGGCGAAGACAGTCTAGGCACAAACGCCTAGATACATTTAAGGAAACAGATTAATCTCAAACTGGCATATGTATGACGTGCCTATTCATATGCCTTTTGGTTATGAAGACGTATAATTGCTTTTTAGTGTGTTTATCAACACATTTCAGCAGCCATTGACCTACATTACATGTGACTTTTCGCCATAGTATGAAAGGCCGTGAGTCTACATTGGGAGGTTGGTTGTGGTGGAGGATGGGTCAAACAGGACTTTCATCAAGGAGAGCTGGGGGGCCTGTGTGTGGTGTTTAACTTTTTTTTTTTTTTTAAAAAGCCCTCCCCTTTCCTAAACCCAACCATTTATGGTTTTCCTAAGCATGTGATGTTGGTCAGTCATGTTTTTGTCGTTTTCTGTTACTAAAGCTTTTCCCAATGTTCTTTTTCTAACTTGTTTTTTCTTTACACTTGACGTTCTTGAGTACATTACATTCTTGCGATAACACGCCACATGGCAACGCCACATGGTGTGTATGTTTACATCCGCTGTATACACGTAGTTTGCTCAAAATGCATACAGATAAAACTCCATTTGGCTTTAGGAAAGTGGCGTGTATGTTTATGCAAAGTCATGATGCCACGTTGAAGAAAAAGATCATAGTTTGGATTAAAACAGTCCCCAGACACAAACACTTGTTGCCTGGGTGGAAGTCTTGTGATTTCCCCAGGACATGAACTCTGCTCCCAGCTTGAAAGCACTGTTATAGGAGCCGTACATCCACCCTGACCTCCTTCCTACGAGGTCCACAGCGCTCTTGTACAACAGCAGTCAATGTGGTGTGTTCAGCAATAAATGTTAAAATTTGAATTAAATTGCTTAGCTTATCAGAAACTATGTACAACTGGTTCATGAGAACAGCCTGCTAAATCACATGGTCTAACGAGAGAAATGCATGTCAAATGTATATATTTAGTGGATACACCTGAAGCTAAAGTGCTGACCTCCGTAAAGTCTGACAGCTCCCCATCCTCTCATTCTGACAGAGCTGCAGCGGAGGTGGCAGGAGGCGCAGATCTCGAAGGTCTAAAAGAGCAGATGAAAACCCAGCCCTCATCACTATGGCCTGGAATAATTAAAGACTGCTCCCCTTTTTGATCGATTACATGGTATGTATGGATGTCATTTGCCTTGAATAGTTTTTTTTTTTTTTTTTTTTTCTTAAGTCCGAGGGGATTTGATCATATGGATAATTCGGCTTTTCTCAGAGTTAAAAATGTAAAGTTTGTCCTGTGGGCTGTCATTAAAATCTAAAGGCTGCATCCTGTCAGGAGCAGGAATGTGATCAGGAAAGTTATATTTGAACCTACGTCAAGAGACAAAATGTGAATCATGACTCGTCACAGTTTTGTCTGGTTGTCTCCTCAGATGGTTCCTGACTTAAGCTTCGTCCCCATAAAGAGCCTGAGATGTCACTGAGCATCTGAAAGTGGATCATTGATCTTAGCGCTGTGCTTGTGCTATGTTTATGTGGGGACACTCAGACCCCATATAGACTGGGGAATGTTCCTTTGTTTCATAACTACATTTTCCATTGGCTCAAAGTGACTCATGTTAACTGACTCCTGACTTATGGTATGACTGTTATAAAATGATGAAAAAAATAAAGTTTCAGTCCTTCATTCATTGGTCTTTTCTCTAACTTTAGCCAAATCTTTGGCATCAGAACCTATTTGCTTGCTCATTATTTGTTTTATTTACATTGTTTAGGCCGTCCACCATGGTCACTATACAATATACTATGTTTCAGTCTGAAATGTCTAAACGTAATCTGAAGTGACAAGGCCCCTGAGAGAGCAGGCAACCATTTCTTCCACATCTTGAGGCTAACTGCTGTGGAGTCTAAATTTTATTACGCTTGCAGTTATTTTTTTTCACATTCCCTCAAGTATAAAACTACCCCATCTATCTCCAACGACCTATTGGAGCCTTCACTTCCTGTGAATCCACATCACAGCTCCGACATATGTGAGTTAAGCAGGAATGGAACGAGTACTACAATATCAAGTACTTTAAAGAAGTTTAACACTTAGTACTTCAGTGAAAATGTACTGAGATAAAAGTGCTTGAACAAATTCATTTCAGAAAGAGGCTTGGGCAACTGCTGTGGTAGTCTTGCATTGCCACACCCTCCTCTGCAGCATTACAAAGGAGGGTCTGGCTAGTCCACATAGCATTCTGGGATGGAAGAAAAACATGCTCTGGTTAATTGGAATTCCTTTAAACCAATCACAATCGTCTTGGGCAGCACCAGACACAAGGACGGTGCCTCTGCAAAATAGCCTCTGGAAGGAACTTGTTTTGGTGGAACATGTGTACGTTCGAAAGTTTGTTGTGCAACAGAAAACTCAAATTGGACAGATGGTCTAGCTAGCTGTCTGGATTTACCCTGCAGAGATCTGAGGAGCGGTTAACCATAGTCCTCAGAAAAACGGGATTTAAAGCACCCATATTATGCTCATTTTCAGGTTCATAACTGTATTTTAAGGTTGTACCAGAATAGGTTTACATAGTTTAATTATCAAACACCATATTGTTGTTGTACTGCACAGTTCTCTCACTGCTGCAGATCCTCTTTTCACCTGGTTTCTGTTTTAGCTACAGAGTGAGACCTCTTTTCTTCTTCTTCTGTACTATCTTTGATTGCACATGCTCAGTAGCTCAGATGTAGAGCATGTCAGCTAGCTAACTCTAGAGACAGTAAAAGGCTGTTTCTACAACTTTGGTCAGTTACAAGGCAGGATTAGCTGGGAGACTTCTAAATGAGGGTGCACATTTAAGTAGTTCTTTTGTAGATTATGGTGAACGTGTGTGTGTTGTAGTAGTGCTTTGCTATTGAGTACGAGGTAGCATGCTAACATTAGCGTTAGCATGCTAACGCTACGAGCTAACGGTTGTGGTTAGCCAGCTCGTTTCGGATTGTGACATCAGTCCGGGCCGAGTTTGAACAGCTCACTAGGAGACTGAAGGCAGGACACATTCAGAAACCGTATCTCACTCAAAACAGCATGGATGGATTTTTTTCAGTCTGTATGTGTGTGGAAGCACCAGAGACACAAAAGAACACCCCAAATACCAGAAAGTGTTTTTTCATAATATGGGCACTTTAAAGTGCCAACACAAAGAAAACAGAAGGTAACAGACATCCGGCTAAATTTACGGCGGCACCGGAGCAATCTCGGAAATTAAACATCGTCGATATGGACTACCACCATGGTAACCCATGGGCAACTGTTTCGGATGTTATCACCCTATTGAATGGGTGTTATCAGCGGTTATCAGTCTCATAGATATTGGTCAGACGAAGCCTCCAAAGCCCAGTATGACATCCTGAAATGTCTTGTTTTGTTCCACAACTCAAAGATATTCAGTTTACTGTCACAGAGGAGAGAAGAAACAAGAACAATATTCACATTTAACAAGCTGGCATCAGAAGTTTGACTTTTTCTTCATTAAAAAAAATGACTCAAATGGATTAATCAATTATAGTTTTTCTTCATAAAATGTTATAAATAGTTGGCCATTAATTTAATAGTTGACAACAAATCGATTAATCGATTAATTGTTAACCGATTTGCAGCTCTACAGTTGACCGAACCAATCAGCGTCCTGTGAGGAACTACTGGCAGCTACAGGCGTGGTTTAGGTGTGTGTGACGGCCCGAGACTGTTCAAAATAACATTGGCGGACGTGATAGACAGGTGGCCCTTTTCCAAAGAGTTTCCGATGACGGCTTCTCAGATGTTTCTGTGTTAATAAACCATCTGGCGTGTCAGGTTAGTGGAGCGTGGAGAAACCTAAACGACAAGGGTTAAGAGGGAGAAAATGTCCAACAGGCAGAAGTTCTTTCTGCGAGAGGAATGAAATGAAGTCTGGCCTGATGAGCTCTTACTCATGATCAGATGGGATTCCTCAGATCAAACTCGGAGCAGACGGAGGTCTGTGGATGAACGTGGATCCATAGAGGGGGATGAGGGTTCTTGATCTGGAAAACTTTTGGCGCTCTCTGCTCTGCTGCACCGTAAGAGTCGATTCCATCCAGGATCTGTGGCCCGGGTCCAAACCTGGTCCTGAATACGTGCCATCGGGCTCGTTTAACCTCTTCACACAGACAGCGGCAACTTTCAGAGCTCAGAACCAGACGGATAAATTAGCGGGCGACCGAATCGAGGCCAAAACGCATCCGGTAGCTGCGCTGCTGTTGCGGCAAGGGAGGCTGTTTCATACTGTACCTTCTCCTAGATATATGTCACGCTATAAAGATTTCAAACCCCGCAACACTTCACTGACAGCAAACAAATGAGAATATATAATGTGCAGATCAATCCCAAACAAATGTGTCTCTGCTGGGGCAGGATGCTGATATATTCTCTTTAAATGCAACATGCTGTTTGTTGCCTTGATTTCATGTGAGCTGTGACATATTGTTATTGGCCCGCTGGGGCTACTTCACTTCACCTGAACATTATCCTCTTTCTCATTTTTCCTCTACTTTTGTATCACTTCCACATGTAAATAACACGCAACCTGAAACCTGGTCCATACTGGGAACCAATTGCCATCTGCCGCCTGGAGTGAAGAGGAGCGGCGGTTCAGGATGGTAATTTCTCCGGCGGTTCCTTTGTTCTCTGGGCCCGTTTCTTGCCGTCTCGAGTCGTCCCTCCTTATAGGCATCTCGTTAGAAGAGGGAGAAGGTGGCAGGGAGCGCAATCAGGCTCTCCTTTCAACCCGTCCGCACCGAGCCTCATCAAACAAAACAAGCGCGCCCTCGCCGTGCTTCACTGGGAATTTTCAATACCGCTGGTTATGAAGTATTAATGGCACTGTTCCTGGCAAGTCAGATCCCCTTTTCAATCTCTCTCTCCTCCCCATCTTCTGGCCTTTCATTCTTGTTCACTCTCTCTTTGTTTCTGCCTTCAAAACTGCCTGTTCCTCTGTCCCAATTTCCCTTTCTCCTCCCGTGTCGCACTGCACCTTTGTGCTGTCTTTTCCTCTCCATTTTAAATCTGTCAGCTCCTGTGCAGCTCTTTTATTCCCTCGCTTTGTCTTTATGGATCTCTCGCTGCATGTCACAAGAGAGGGCACGCTTTACGAGGGGAATCTTTTCTGCTTTAGCTCCAACACACCCAGAAGCAGCTTTCCACCTGCCATTCTCTGGATGTTTTTATCCAAAACTACTTACAGTATGCTGAACAGGAGCGTGTACATTCACAGTAAAACCCTGCCTTTGTCATTTACTTACCTGCTGATTTCATTTGTTTCATTTCAGTCCACGTGATGACTTACGGTTCGTGTCTACAGTGGCGTTTTTTGGTAGCAGGGATCGCTCTCATTGGACGCTTGATGGACTCGCCAATAGCAATTTTCAGTTTCTCTTCAATGACCCCTGACAAGCAAAGAAAACAGGATCCACCCTCCTACAACCGCGATGGCCGCACCGGATTGGACGAACGCTTTACTCTTAGGCTGTCTGCTCCCAGATTGCAAACATTATAATACAAATGTGAAATCGGTTGTGGTGCAAAAACAAGTTGGGAACCCCTGACTTTAAGGATCGCTTCACAAAAAAATAAACAGAAAGCAGAATTTCACTCTCTCGATAGCTGGGGTTTTGAGATATACAGTATGTCCTTGAGATTTCTGTCTCCATCCAAATACAGTAAAGTTGGATGAAATTCAGTTTGAGGTGCTCGTGGCATTGAAGACTCTCAGGGACAGATAAAAGCTAAGAAAGCTTCATTTGTAGTTTGGTGCACTTACCTCTTAAATATTTTGCTCATTCCCTAAAATGTCATGTCAGAAAATACTTGTTGGAAACATGAGAACGGACTGTAAAATGTCGTACTGAATCGTTGACCGTTGGTGTTGGCCATTTTTTTAACGCAGGCCTGGAACAAAAGAAATGAATCCCAGTTTCTAAAACAAAGCAGCACATTGTCAAGTTTGCCATTTGACAAAACAATTTAGAATTTCTACTTCTGTTACTTAAAGAACAACCAGCTGAAATTCTTGACCTGTATTTGTCTTCCCGTTTCTCTCCGGCACTACGGCCTCTCTTCACACGTCTTTCTCGGTCTCTCTTTGTGTTATCTCTCAACATATCGCTACTTCTAATATCTCAACCCTGTTTTTTGGGTGTTTTTTTTTTGCATTGCTGCCTCTCTACTGTATCACCTTGTGTCCTTGCTCTACTTCAAAGCCCTCTACCTCTCTTTCCCTCAACACCTACATGCCTAACTATTACTTGTCCATCTCTACTTTCACCTCAGAGTTTTCACCGTATCAGATCAAAGTACCTGGATGGTTTGCCTTCGAACCGGTACACCTTCTCACTCCAGTCATCAAGGTCGGGGGATTGAACTCGTCCGAGCGCCGTCGTCGGGAGAATACCTGTCAGGAGGAGGGAAATAAAAGACACACAAAAAAAAGGTCAAAACATGCGTTGGCTTTGAAAGAAATTAGTTTTGAGCGCAGGGGACGCCCTGCGGTAAGAGCCAAATATTAAAAGTGAAGGAAAGAAATTGGAGATGAGGTGACGGTTGATGCCTCATTGGCACACTCGGTCATGGTTTGACAGCACAGCGGGGAACATGTGCACGCATTAGAAATGCTCGCACAGTGTCTCTCCCCCCCCCCGCCTGTCTCTCCCAAATAAAGCCCAACGCAGCGCTGTAATCTCTTTAGCTGTGAAATCAGCTGCCTTTTAAAAATGGCTCCTGTTTATGTGCCTGTCAAACCTGGGACTTAAGCTGGAGTTAATTGTTTGCTTCATGGCATGTTGTCGAGCTACGTGATGGATCCATATTAGTGGGTTAATGTACTTTCATGTTGAAAGGCCCCGGAGAGGAAATCCACTAAAAATACATTACAGAAAACCTCAGTTTTTTCCAGCAAATTACAGGAGGCTGACAGATGGTATGAACAGCTAAATAAGTGATGTAGGCTGCGAGCAGTCGACTGTGACAAGTACAGTCTTAGCAACACGAGCGCAGAGCACTCAGGAGGTGGAGGAAGGGACACCGGGGGCAGGACTGAAGGTTAGAGGAGCTGTCTGTGACCGGAAAGACACCCGTTTGAATCCCTCAGACCAATTGCTCTTTAGCAAGGCAACTTCCACAGTGGAGTAGAAAGTAGTCTGTTGTACTGACGCTGTAAAACAGCGAGTGCACTCAGCAAAGCCTGTTCCTGAATGCCTAACTGGATATGTAACCAGAGACGTTTTATTTTAAAACCAAGATGCCCCAACTCAGAGTAACTTCCTGTATGACCTGACCTGAATCCGTGACATAGTTAAGTGGTCATTTTAGTAGTTTTTACGTGACTCATTTTTAACTGATAACTGATGTTTTTCGAACGGTTTTCCAGAGGCGGTTTAGGAACGAGACGCCCCAACCAGAGTTACTTCCTGTCTCTGTGTCACGTGGGTTTGTCCACTGCCCCACCACGAAGGGCGCCTGCGGCTCAGGGGGTAGAGCGGTTGCCTACCAATCGGAAGGTTGGTGGTTTGATCCCTGGCACTGCAGTCCCATGTCGAAGTGTCCTTGGGTAAGACACTGAACCCTGAATTGCTCCCAATGCTGCGCCATTGGAGTGTAAATGTGTGTGAATGTTTATCTGATGAGCAGGTGGCACCTTGTATGGCAGCTTTGGCCACCAGTGTGTGAATGGTAAATGGTTCCTGTACTAAGTAATCGTTAAGACTAGAAAAGTGCTATATAAATACAGTCCATTTACATTTAGGAGACTAGAAGCAATGGGAGAAGTGAACGTGAACACACATCATGAGCAGTTCTTTTGCCACGTAGTCCCCAAAGTAAATATTGGACCAATTTTTCACAAGCCACATATCTCCAGATTATTCTGACACTGAAATATAAAAAAAAAACATTTTAGAAGGGCAAATCAGGAGAAAATTAACTTGGTTTGAGAACCGTTTCTGTCTCAGGAACAAACTCTCGCCAGATCTGGCAACACAGAGACGCTAACGTCAACTGAAGTCCGCAAACGCACTAACTAAACCAAGTTCTATTATGCTAAATATGTCTTTCAGCTGTGTTAATATAAAATGTTAGCAAAGCAAAAGAAAATAGGAATCAATTATACAAACCTATCCACACATAACATTCTCTACACTGGCCTCACTCAAATGAGGCCACGCGTATTTCGGAGACAGGAAGTGAGTACCGTTTCATACCACTGGTGCAGCGTATAATGCGCTATCTTTAGTTGATGAGATTCTTTGACAAATGTTAATGAATAAAAAAATAAACCAACAAAAAATCTAAAAGACCTCCTTGTACTAGCTGATCATACAAACAGAAAGTTTCCTGCTGTTGCTGCTTCACATTAAAAGCTTTCCAATGGCGAACCAGCGGGATGTTTTTATTGTGAAGAAGTTACAGGAAATGCAGAAATGCAATCAGATGTGGCTATATTCTAGAGGTGCAAAGACTAATCGATTAGTTGTCAACTATTAAATTAATCGCCAACTATTTTGATAATCGATTAATCAGTTTGAGTCATATTTTTCATTAAAAAAGTAAGATTTCTCTGATTCCAGTTTGTTAAATGTGAATATTGTTCTAGTGTCTTCTCTCCTCTGTGACAGTAAACTGAATATCTTTGAGTTGTGGACATAACAAGACATTTGAGGATGTCATCTTGGGCTTTGGGAAACACTGATCCACATTTTTCACCATGTTTTTACATTTTATAGATCCAACGATAAAATAATCGACGGATTAATCGACTATGAAAATAATCGTTAGTTGCAGACCTAATTTATTCTGTGCTATTTGGTCCGCAGGTCGCTTTTAAGTATCGCAGGGAGGAATAGTACAAGCAGAAACAGCCACAGTGCTCTGAAAAAGCACTGTGTTTTTGCAAACATGCCAGACACAAACTTTGTAACTCTCCAATACCTTGAGTCATGGAAATGTGGGACCTGTCATGAGTTCAGGGACCAGAAAACCTCTTATTTTGTGGTGATGCTCTTATGATGTGGACACAAATGATGCAGTGAACCAACACTGGCCCAAAATATAAAAAATATATTGCTCTATGAAGAGTTCCCATACGACTATACTGGGCAGAAAAAACAGAAAAACATACCCTCATAACTGTAGACGATGAAGTGGGTGTGTCCCGGTGAGTGAGGGTGGTCGTTCCTGTCACCAATGACGACCGTTAGCGTGCTGGTGGAGCTCATCGGCGGTGTGCCGCTGTCAATCATGAGAATCGGGAGGCGGTACTCCTTCTGCCGCTCGCGGTCAAAGGTCCGGAGGGCGGTGATGGACGCACTGCCGTTTCGAAAGTCCGTCAAATTGAAGTTGGTGGCGTCCGAGGTGAGCATGAGAAGCCGTATGGAGAACGGTCCTCCGTTGGTGGACGTGTCGCGGTCGGTGGCGTGGAGGAGGAGGGAGGTTTCGTTCATCCGAACCGCCTGCGGAGCCGGCGCGTTCTCCCAAACGACAGGCTCGTAGGAGACCTCGAATTCAGGCCCGTTGTCGTTGACGTCAAGCACGGTTACGACGACGATGGCGGTGCCAGTCATCGGAGGACTCCCGGCGTCTGTGGCGAGGACCATGATCCTGTGCTGCGAGATTTTCTCCCTGTCGAGAGAATCGGCCACGACCACCCAACCGGACTGGTCCACCAGAAACTGAGCATGAGGGTCCGACTCTTTGGAAATACTGTAAGAAAAGCGTCCGTTTTGGCCCGAGTCGAGATCCGAAGCTGTAACCTGAGCAACGATTGTCCCCACAGGAATGTCTTCGGACATGGCCGGCGACTCGTAGAATTGCGGGAAAAATACGGGGGCGTGGTCATTGGCGTCTTCCACCTGAACGAGGCAGTACGACAGGCCGGAGAAATCAGCGTCTTCGGCCTTCAGGGTCAGATTGAAAGTCCTCTCGCGGGGCTTCTCGAAGTCAACCTTCTTCTTGAGTTTTATCACGCCGCGACGGTTCACTTTGTCAGTCTCCACGAAGAACTTCCTGTCCTCGTCGCCCCCGACGATGCTGAATGTTACCACGGCGTTCTCACCCTCGTCGCCGTCCGTGGCAGAAACTACGAGAACCTCGCTGTTCACCTCAAGGTCCTCGGTTATCTGAACAGCGGAGGACACAACAGAAGTACATATTGTCTCATTACTCTTATTATCACTAGCAAAGATGACTTTCAATAGAGCCAATCACAATGTTTGTTTACAATAACTCCCAGGTAGAAAACACCTGCGTCCCATACACATGAGCAAACAGGGACGAGGAACAACTGGATATGCTCTCATCTAGGGTTGGGTACCGAATCCGGTACTTTTACCGGTACCGACCGAATCACGTCGGTACTATGGTCAAATGGTGCCAAAGAGCGGAGGTCCGACACACACGCGTATATATATATATATATATATCGATAATATATATATATATATATATATATATATATATATATATATTATATATATATATATTATATATATTATATATATATCGATAATATATCGATATTATGTCGACATCGATATATGAGACTAGATATCGGCGTACATTTTGGATATCTTAATATCGTTATATGACACGTGTTGTCTTTTCATGGTTTGACAGGCTGCATTACAGTAAAGTGATGTTATCACTGAATTCTGAATTTACCAGACCTGTTCTAGCTGTTCTGTCATTGGCCTTTACACACTTAGTCATTGTATCCACATTATTGATGAATAATTCTCTAAAATATCATTGTGTGCATTTTTTGTGAAACCACCAAAAGTCAACCATACAATATCACAGCAATATCGACATCAATGAATTTGGTCAAAAATATCGTGATATAAACATATTTCAACTCAACGGCCATTTGTCTACCTGGAAGTTATTTTTGTGTTAGAGCGACGTCTCAGGGATGCAATCGATATTTCCTTGTTTTTCTTCCCTTTTATATCTAATGTTAAGAACTTTAAATTGTACTGTAGTTAACAAATTAACCTACATAATTTTTTGGACTCACCTGAGCGGTGTAGATCTTCTGAGTAAAGACGGGCGGGTGATCGTTGACGTCTGAAACCATGATGGTGGCTGTCCCTGTTCCCGCCAAACCCCCTCCGTCCCTGGCCTCAACCACCACCAGATACCGTTCCTCGGCCTCCCGGTCCAGCGAACGTAGAACCGTGTAGATGGTCCCTGTGCTGGCGTTGATGGAGAACAGGTTGAGGTTAATCTCGTTGCGTACGTTCTTGATGATGCTGTAGGTCAACATGGCGTTCTTGCCCTCGTTGGGGTCGTCCAGGTCCATGGCGCGCATCTCCATGACGGAGGTGTCGGCGGGCGAATTTTCAGGCACTTGGCCGACAAAACATCCGTCTACCTCCATAGCTGGGCACGGGAAGAAGGGTGCGTTGTCGTTGACGTCTCGGACCTCCAACAGCACGTCGGCAAATCCCGTGAGTCCCGCTCCTCCCTCGTCCGTGGCGAGGACAAGGAATCTCCAGGCCGGGCGCTCCTCGCGGTCCAGGCGCCGTTGGGCGTGGATTTTTCCAGTGTGTTCGTCAATGGTGAACTCTCCGCCGGCGCCCTGGCCGTGGAGGGAGTAGCGCAGGGCCGTCTGGTCAGCCTCTTGGTCCGGATCGGTGGCCGACACCTGCAAAGGACAGACAAGAAAAAATCCAAAATGAGACATAAATCTCTGATTTCTTCTACCACATGACCTGGACACCGAGGGGGGGTTCATGTCTTGTAACCATGTCGGATCATCCAACTACGTCTTAGCAATAGACTGTATAATATTAATGGACAAAGCAGCCAGTTCGGCAAAATGGTGCAATTGGGTGCAAATGCCGAAGTGCCTTAAACCTGCATTATATCTGACTTCCAGCAGGGGGATACTCCTGAAACCTGCATTATATCTGACTTCCAGCAGGGGGAGACTCCTTAAACCTGCATTATATCTGACTTCCAGCAGGGGGAGACTCCTTAAACCTGCATTATATCTGACTTCCAGCAGGGGGAGACTCCTTAAACCTGCATTATATCTGACTTCCAGCAGGGGGAGACTCCTTAAACCTGCATTATATCTGACTTCCAGCAGGGGGAGACTCCTTAAACCTGCATTATATCTGACTTCCAGCAGGGGGAGACTCCTTAAACCTGCATTATATCTGACTTCCAGCAGGGGGAGACTTGTGCGGTTGCAAAAAAGAGGTTGGTTTGTGTAGAAGTCTATGAGAAATTGACCCACTTCTCACTTGATTTATTACCTCAGTAAACATTTTCATAATGAGTTTACAGTCTCAATCTCTAGTTTTAAGTCTTCTGCAACACAGAAGGATGTTCATTTTTAAAAATTATGGTCTCGATTTTAAAATCGGCGATAAAGCAGGGGTTTTTTTAGGGCGTGGCTATGACGTGCTTGACAGTGAAAGTGTGTAACGTAACGTAGAGGGTAGGCAGCTCCTCCCTCACTCCTCCCTCTCGTCTAAAATCGTCACACAAAACACGTCACACACAACCAGGATGGCCGCGCACGCAACGGCAAACTCAGCGACTCATAGCAGATCTCCACAAACCAATGGGTGACGTCACACATGTGCTGTCCATTAATATTAACAGTCTATGGTCTTAGCTAAGGTTTGCCTTGGACCAGCCCTTATTAGTTCTGCTGCTATAAGTTCAGACTGCTGGGGGACTTCCTATGACACACTCACACTGTTGTCCCATTAATGCATGTTATCTATATATCTATATCTATCTATCTATCTATCTATCTATATATATATATATCTACATCTAAAAAAAAAAACATTTTCCTTATAGTTATAGCACAACACTTGCAACAGAAAATTGGATGGCAGTTGCTACAGAACAGTGACTCAGGTAACTTGTTTTTAGAAAGCATTACAGACACATTGAAAGATTTTTTTCTTTAACTCTTAAAAACAACCCAAAGACAATCAGCCACAAAACGCCAACACCACATTCTCTTGGTAATAACACGGATTTCATTTTACGAGCAATAAAACACGGCCACTTTATTGTCACATTGTTGCTCAAAGCAGCAGCATTGACTTTTTACTCTAAGTATTTTTTTTTTTTTGTTTCTTATCAAAAACGCTTGAATTGCTTTTTCATTATGTAGCTACAAATGTCAAAGCCCAGCAAATGGGACACGAGGCAGGGAGCTGATTGCAGCACGCAGGGACTCTGCAACACAAGGGAATAAACATTTCTCCGTTGCTTTGTCCTGCTTGCTTAATTAACCTGCCTTCCTGCTATCTCTCCCAACGAGGGGGACACGGGTTCTCACATCTGTCACCGCGACATTCAACGCAATTAAAAGTTAATAGACGCCAACAAAAGCATGGGAAAAAAAAGTACACTTTTACACTTTCTTCTGCTCTTTTCCTCACCGGAGGGTTTGTTTACAGAAGCGTTTGAAGTCTCCCTCCCCCCCTTCCCTCCTCTCCCCTCCTCTCCCGACACCTCCCCCCCCCTGTTGGTTCTTTGCATTCCCTGACAACGTGACGCAGGTAGACAATATTGAAGATGAGCGGTCGCGGCGCCACAGAGGAGGCTGCCGCGCAGGTGAAGTCAAGAAATATTCATTTCAAATTGGATTTTCCCCTCCGTGCACTATCTGCTCAATTGTATTAACACACAGGGCTCAAAGCGGCCTGCGTTCGGGGAGGGGACGGGGGGGCACTATCGAGAGGAACCGAGCGTACATCAAATCAATTCCAGCAGGCGAGGCCCGGGTTGAGGACTCGGTGACACATGCCTCTCTGGCGGGGGGATTACTTCCCGGCCCCTCTCCGACGCACCTCCACCTTTTCTAATCTGATTTAGCTTGGCGGCACATGCATATCACTGCGAATTACCGGAGGTAGGTGTGACGAAAGGCAGATGAAAGCCACAGAAGTAGAAGAAGGTCGACTCGGACTTTCTGAGGCAACTTTTCACAACCTGGTTCCTTCCGGTCAGGAGGTTTTGAAAACGTGTTAGATTTGATGTTGTGTCAAACACACGTGCCATGTGTTAGTAAGCGGACACTGGAGCTCTGCTGAGGTGTCGCTCCGGGCAAATTCTCCCGCCGCGTTCGAAAGCGTGACCAATACCATTGGATTTGTCCGTGCTAAACCTGATACTTTTTCACATCTTGTTCATATAAACTGACATTTTCACAACAAGCTCCTTCGGAGCGGAGGTGTGTTCAGAAGGTGCTACTTTCTCATGTGGCCCGGATGGATACATGATCCGGGCTTTTATTTTGAAAAAGGAGAGACGCTACAGGCAAAAACGTACATTTCAATTTTGAGATTTTGGGCTATTTTGCTTCCATAACAAGTCTTCTTTCAGACAAACGTTGAAAACGGGCCAAATTTGACCCGAGGACAACACAAGGGTTAAAGCTTAAAGGAATACGCCACCATTTGTTGAAAACGGGTTATTTACCGCGGAGCTCCACCGGCTTTCGACCTACATTGCGTATATTTACACTCTGAATTTCGTCATGGCATTTATATAACACATACTATATGGTCTTACAAAGCTAACGCGTTTGACCGATTTCAATTTCATCCATTTTTGTGAATTGGAGAGGTCTCGTTAGGAGGAAGCTAGCTATAGCTCTGTTTGCCATTTATTCCAATGGGGAAACATCGCGGCTAGACTTTCGACATACATTGCGTATATTTACACTTTGAATTTCGTCATGGCATTTATATAACACATACTATATGGTATTACAAAGCTAACGCGTTTGGCCAATTTCAATTTCATCCATTTTTGTGAATCGGAGAGGTCTCGTTAGGAGGAAGCTAGCTATGGCAACAAAGGATTCCATTCATTACGCTAAGCTAAACTAGCGGCGGCGGCGCTGGACTAAGACAATGCATGCACTGATACAAAAATGCATTTGCCCACCTGTATAAATATAGAGGAGACGGTGAATAACCCTTTTTCAACAAACAGTGGCGTGTTCCTTTAACAATCAAAAACACATAACCCATCCCTTCATTCGTTCTCTGTCGCCGCAGCGTTCAGGGTCCCACGGGGGGCCGAGAAGCGTTTAATACGACACCACACGACCACGATGACTGACCTCAAGCATGAACACGGGCAGCTGGGTGAGCTCCTCCGTCACGGCGGCGTGGTACTCCGTCTGGCTGAAGACGGGCGCCTCGTCGTTGCGATTGACCACCTGAACCACCACCAGCGTCTCGTTCTCCCACTTTCCGTCGGAGGCGACCAGCCGCAGCTCGTAGCGCTGCTCCATCTCGTAGTCCAGCGGCTGGGCCACGAAGATGGTGCCCACCTCGGGCTCCACGTCGAAGGTGCCCATGGCGTTTCCGGACGTGATCTGGTAGCGCAGCTTGGCGTTGGCGCCTGGAGGGAGGAAGCGGACATCGCTTGGTTGGTATTCTTTTGTTACAGTGTTGCTTTGCTGACCCCCTGGAACAAATTAGAGCACTTTCTTAAAAATCAAGTCATTGTGCCTCCTCGTGTCCTCCCTCACCTCCTTGTTTCCTCTTTTCCTTTCCTCTCTAGGCCTACCTTCTTCTTTCCTATCATTTGTCCTGCCTCTTCTCCACCTTCTTTCCGTTACTCTCCTCTAAACATCTCCCCTCGAATCTTTTACCATCCTTTCTTTTCCTCCAGCTTAATGCCTCCTTTCTCCACTTGTTTCTTTCCATCTTTTATTCCTCCTATTTTCCTTGTTTCATCCCCTTTTCCTCCTCCTACTATTACAGCTTCCTTTCCTGTTTTCCCTTTTTATTTCCTCTTGATTTCTCCTCGTTTTCTACCCTCCACTGCAGCTTTTCATCTTCTTTCCTCTCTTCTTGCTTCTCTCCTAAACTCCTCTTGGTCCTCATCTCCTTGCTTTTTCCTTCCCTTTCCTCTTCTTCCTTCCTCTTTCGGGTGGAAGTGAAGACATGCCGACACGCACGTGGACGTCACTCTCACACACACACACACACACACACACACACACACAAGCCCAGAGGCAGGTCAGTCGGGGTCCGGCCTGCTCTCTGTTTACCGGCACCAAGGAGACTTTAGGAGACAAACACCATCTGTAGAGACACGGAGGACCTTCATTACGACACCGGGGAGAGAGTGTGTGTGTGTGTGTGTGTGTGTATGAAACGTGTGTGTGTGTGTGTGTGTGTAGTTAGTGCACGTCCCGTCGTCACAGCCTCTGAGCACGCTCCGTCATGACACTTTGCCGAGCGAGTGTGTGTTTGTATTTTTGTGTGTGTGTGTGTGTGTGTGTGTGTGTGTGTGTGTGTGTAAGTGAATGTGTGTGTGAGGGGAGAGGCTCCAGCGGTTTTTCTGCCTCCGGCAGTCTCCCTAATGATCAGTCTGGCCATATGGTGTTGCCCTCTCAACACACACACACACACACACACACACACACACACACACACACACACACACACACACACAACACACACACAAACACACAAACACACACACACACACACACACACACACAGGGGGATATGGCTGATTTAATTCCAAGCCTAGCAGGAGGCCCAAAAATTGAGATTAAGGTCAGATCTGTGCTCCTCGTGAGGCCGACCGGAGGGGAAAGTCGACCCTGAGCGCTGACTGCAGGTCGACACTCTGAAGGACTTCAACTCATCACCGAAGGAAGTTCCATTTCGATTTAAAAACCGCATTAGAAAGGATCACATGTTGCGGCCTTAGATGGCTGCGAGAGATACCCGAGCTTTTTGAAATTCAGTCGGCTGCACCGCCCAGAAATCCTGCGTGGCGATGTCGATGAAGCAGGGTATGACAAATTGACGAGTAGGAGGTTTTGGGTGGGACATTTTTGCCCTCAAATTACTCATCCTTTACCGTTGACTTCCGACTGTCACAGGAAAGAATACAAGAAAGATGAATGCTTTTTAAAAACGTGAAATGTCTTCTTTTTTTCTTCTTCCGCTCTGAGGCCGTAGTGCAAATCCGGATTATCAGGGCAAAGAAAAGCATGACATGGCGAACACAGAGCTAGTGGAGGGGCCAAAGTAAACCACCATAACACACACTCTCATGAATGGGTCTGACGAGCTCGAATTTACATCAGAAAAGCCTTCGAAAGGTGGCGAGAACTCCGCCGGCATTTAAGGGCTTCCAATCTGACATTCAGGCAGCTCTGTTTCTGCAGGATATGATTAGCTAGAGTCAGCGCTAACCTTGGTGAATACAACCAGGGTGCGAACTACGGGGGAGCTAGGGGGAACTCGGCTCCCCTTAATAAGACATGGGCTCCCCTGAAACGTGATTTGTGAAATTTTGGGGGGTCTCTAAAAATATTGACAATGTGTCATTTTGACGTGCAATTTCAGTTTTTGTAATGTGATCAACGTGGATTATTATGTGTCAAACTGCAAAAATATCATTCATGCATGTCGCGATTTGAACCTAATTCACTTCAATAAAGATAACTATACATGCTATTCGTTTTGTATGAGCACCGGGCCGGCGGGCGTGCGCGGTGCAAATTCAACTCATGTTAACCATATACAGTATATAAGAAGATGTTAACTCAAAGATTCGTAGAAAAAATATAAACGTTGGAGGCCATTAATCGGCGCGCAAAATCCTTGAAATCCATTCTACAGTAAGCATCATATAGCCATGGCAAAAAGAAAACAAGGCAGTTTAAGTAATTTTGGTTTTACTAAGAAACTGTGTAGCAATGATGTTAATAGCACGACTAATTCACCTGCTGCAAGCCCTGTTAGCACACCTCTCACCGGGGTGACAACGCAAGAAGAAGCTGAAGAAATAATGTCCTCTCTGGCTGAAGTTGATCCTAACCCCTCTTGCTCCTCTCCCGTTAAATTGGAACAGCCAGCAGTGGAGAGGCTGGAAGAGCCCATATACATGGCTGTTTGTTAAGGAGGGAAGCTTGGGGTGCGTCGCTATGGTGTAATTGAACGGAGGAATTATGGTATTCTTCGGTAGCCTGAGTAACTTTAACCGTTGTTCATGTGAAATCTCAAAGACAGCCTGATGCTTTGTTTATATATTTGTGGCTGGCTGTTTGCTATTTGACCTATCTACTCCTGTCGATAAAGATAATAGGGTAAATCCTTAGTGCATACACTTGTAGCTGTTATGTATCTTTGTAAAAGTCATTGTAAGTCGCAAGCGCACGACCCTCCCCCCCCCGCATGGAAAAAAAGTGGGCTCCCCCGAAGGCCACGGTATAGTTCGAACACTGAATACAACATATAGGTTTCAAGCGGCTAGCGCTAGATCTCTAGAGGAGGGAGGGGCTAGCGCTAGATCTCTAGAGGAGGGAGGGGCTAGCGCTAGATCTCTAGAGGAGGGAGGGGCTAGCTCTAGATCTCTAGAGCTTTTTTCCTTTTTTCCGCCCCCCCAACTCATGTCTAAGAAAAGCTGAGCCCCCCCCCCCCTGCCAAAACCAAAGTGGAGGTAACTCTCAAGATAGAGCCTTACTTTCTTTTTTGATACAGAGGAGTTATCAGCACTTTTACATTATGTTTCGTTCATAAAATAGTGATGCCGTGGCAGCAGGAAAGACGAGGATGGTAGCAGCTAGCAGCTAACAGCTAGCAGCTAACAGCTAACAGCTAGCAGCTAACAGCTAGTAGCTGACCTGATGACAGCAAGGGTCCCAGGTTAAGAGGTCCCGGAGGTTTGGCCTACTAAGTAGCCTGCCTACAATTTTAAGCGAGAACAAAAATATATAGATTTTATACCGACTTTTGTATACATTATATATTCTAGTGTATTATCGTAACGTGCAAATATTTTTTTTTTTACCTCAACCTCAAACCAGATAAAGACTTGTGCCCCCCCTGTGATCTTTGCCGCCCCCCTGAGAGGTGCCCGGACCCCAGGTTGGGAACCACTGGTTTAGAGCACCTTTAAATTTAGCCGACAAAAAATAAGCGTCATGCAGCGACGACACGAACACGCATTTAATGTAGGGCTGTGCAATTAATTTAAATGTAATCGTGATTATGATCTCGGCTCCCAATGATCACAAAAACAGAATAATCAAGAAAAACTATTATTTAGCTCATTACGTTTTATAAGTAAACTCTTATTTTCTCTTGTGTTCTGAATGGAAAAAATAAAGTTTAAATAGGACAAGTATTAAGGCAAAGTTCACAGTTGTGTTTTTTTTACTGTTGATTTATTTAATTTTTCCACTGTTTTTTAAGTTCAATAATCTTTCCAGAAGTCAACGAGTAATCGTGATAAATTATCGTGATTTCGATATAGACCAAAAATAATCGGGATTATATTTTTTTCCATAATCGAGCGGCCCTAATTTCCTGGGTGAATGTCTTCTGTTTTCCCCGGGACACGAACTCCGCTCCCCGGCCTGAAAGCGCTGTGTCTTATGACCCAAACGTCCCCCACAGACCTCCTCCCTACGCACGTGGGTGCCCTGTGTGTCGTTATCGGACGCCGCGGGTCGTGAAAAAGGGTCCGCATTCGACTAGTCGGCGAACGATCTGCGAGATATAATTTAACTCCTTTTATAAATGTTCTACGAGTGTGCAGCGTGCAGGGCTGCAAAATGACAAACTCAGCCTCATTATCACTCAACTTCACTGCAGCAATGTGAATTTGTGTATATGTGTGTGTGTGCGTGTGCGCGTGTGTGTGTGTGTGTGTGCGTGTGTGCGCGCGAGCAAGCGCTCACTAAACCCCGGGGCGACACTAAACTGAAACACCAAACTCAGCGGAATTATAAAACCGCCTCTTGATCTCATTACCAGACGTTCTTGGTTCGGCACATTTTCCACTCGGAGGACCAAACGGGATCCCGAAAACACGGCGGGTGACAAAAGCTGCTGCGCCTAATCAGCTTTAGGACTGGGGAATCTAAACCCACCCTCACAAACAACACACTACACAACACCACACACACACACACTCCACCCTACCTTTGGTTGTTCCAACAAAACACCAAATCAAGCTGGAATAAACACAGGCGTTTGTCTGTGTGTGTGTGTGTGTGTGTGTGTGTGTGTGTGTGTGTGTGTGTGTGTGATTGTGTGTGTGTGTGTGCGTGTATGTGTTTGTGTGTGTGTGTGTGTGTGTGTTTCTGTTGTAAATGTGTTTGTCAGACTTGCAGGTAATATCTGCACAGAAGGTCAGCGATGCTTCAACACATGTCAGCTTCAAATGTGGTATCGCACACACACACACACACGCGCACGCACACACAGCTGCAGCCATGGTGACGGTGCTACAGTCGGAGGATAAAACCTTCAGATTAGAGTTTCTTTCACCTTCAGCCTCACATATTCAGTTTACCGTCACAGACGAGTGAAGAAACGAGAAAAAGAAATTCAAATTCAAGAAGCTGCAGTCAGAGAATATTCTAAAAAAAAAAAGACTCAAACCGATTTATCGATTATCAAAATAGTCGGCGATTTATTTGATAGTTACTAGATGAATCTGTGCGGCTCTAGAAAAAGCTCCTTTAAAAATAACAGCGTTCAAGCCAATTTAGTGTTCATAAACAATAGATGTTGAACGCATCAGTCTCGTCTGCATTGTGTAAACGAGTGGAGCTCAAAGTATGTATGTGTATAAATTATAAAGAATTAAAAACATGTCTACTGCTCCAGATCTCTCTCTCCCAGTGCTGACTCAGCAGGGATCAGGACTAATGTTTTAGTTCATCTGCCAGCTACCTGCCTGTTAGGAAGCTTGGGGCTTAGGGCAGGGGACTGCTTCTCCATCTCCGTCTCTGGACCCCCCCCACCCCCCCAGTGGTTTTGGGGGTCGATGGGGTGCTTGTTAATTACCACGGGGAGTCACAAACTGGGGATAAAGCGTGTACGTTTTGGGAGGGAATCAGCAACACTTTGCTATCTCAGCATTTCTTAATCCCGTGTTCAGCGTCTTCCTGGGATCTGTCTGAAGGGAATAGACGCTAAATCGAGACACTTCCAACAACAACAACAACCACCGCACATTAGACACAAAAATAAAATAAATAAAAATAAAAAATAAAAGATAAAAGCAGCAACTGCTTTAGACTCAACTGGTTATACATGAAAAACATGAGTCTACAAATTACAACACCGAAAAGAGATGCAACAAAAATATTTAATTCAACTTATTTTTTTAAAGTAAGTGCTGTACTACAGCTAGCAGGAGACAAGTTACAATTGAGGTAAGTTTTGGAGACATTACCTTATTTAATCATTAAATTCATATTTTTGCTGTAGCTCAAAACGGTCCCTAAGCGCTCGTCTTACTTTGGTGCTTTTAAGCCCCCGACGTCGCCTTCCAGGCACCGCAGCAATGGTTATGTTTAAGGTTACGGTGAGGGTTAGCTGCCTGTAAGGCGACGTTGGGGGCTTAAAACAACATCAAGCCCACCGTGCGCACAGCGTCTGTCTCCGTCAAGGAGAGAAGACGGCTGGCGACATTCACAAGTTGTCGAGGTCCAAACACTATATGTAGCAGCTGTCAATCAAATAAACGTATTATAAATAATGTTATGTCATTTTTTACTCTTACACTGAATGTTTGCTGCTTCAATCCAGATGAGTATTGGAAAGTATTTTGAGTATTTTTGACTGAAAAAGGCCCGTGTTGAGGATGAGGACCAGCCTGAACCGGAGGTATCAGTCTGAAACAGAGCTCAACAGTCCCACCGGTGGAATTAGTTATGTTATTAATTTGTTTGCAATATTTTCAGGCTTCAACCAGTGAAAGACAGGGAGTCAGGGAGAGAAAGAGAGATAGATTGGTCAGGCATTAAAGTAGGAGAGGAGGATCCAACGCAGTGATTCCTGCCACAAATTGCTTTCTACTACTATTGGTTTACACCTATCGCCATTTCTAGCCACTGGGGGGACCATAGGCAGGCTGGGAGGGATCTCATATTAATGTTAAAAAAAAATTCTCATGCCATGGGACCTTTAAAAATACCGTGATATAAATATTTGGTCATACCGCCCAGCACTAGTCATGGTGCAAAGGACCCTAGGGTGAAATGACTCCGAGCCATCCCTTTAAGGTCCCGTGGTGGTCCAGAAGGAGGGGGGAGTGTGTCATTATCATCAGATCATAAATCACGTCACCAATGAGTCATATGAAGTGCCTGTGAGTCATCGGGATATTTATAACCTCTTTCATCGCTTCCACCAGCCGACACGCAGAGGAACAAGCCTCCGACTCTCCGACTTTGGCTCTACTTTTATTTGTTTTTTAAGTCTCACATCTTGCTGGCGAAGCCTTCGCTGAGTTTTGGTCTGCACTCAACTGTTTCTGGTGTTTCTATTTTTAAACACGTACAGTAAATTCAAAAAAATAAAAATAAAAAATCGGATCAAACTTTGAAAGCGTGCGGGAAGTTTGGGGACCTCCAGAGGGAATCAGAACCGCGGCGAAATTGTGAACGTGGGGGAACAGAAGCAAACAAAGGTTAAAGATTAAAAACAGAAAATAAATAATCAGACGTCACTCTCCGCTTCTTCACTCGGAGTAGAGAAAACCCCCCCGAGGCTCGGCGCCGTCATTAAGAGAGAAAGAGAGAGGCGCTTGTTTTGTTGTTCTCAGACTTCTCTTTGCCTCCCGCTGCTGATTGGTTGGAGCGGAGGAGGAAGAGGAACGAGGGACAAACACAAACAAAGAGACAAACATCAACACGGTCGACCTCAAGGGAGCAACAGCACTCGCTAATGAGCTGTGACAGCCAGAGAAGAAGAAAGATGGGGGAGGAGGGAAATGGAGTAGGAGTAGGAGAGGAGGGGAGACAAGGAGAGGAAAGGAGAGGAAAGGAGAGGAGAAGATGACATGGAAACAGGAGAGGAAGGGAGACAAAGAGAGGATACAAAGAAAAAGGAAAGGAGAGATCAGGAGAGAAGGAAAGGAGAGTATGAGATGCCAGATGGAGAGGAGGGGAAGGAGGGAAAGGAGAGAAGGGAAAACAAGGAGGAGAGAGGGGAAGGGAGGAAAGGAGAGATGAGGAGAAGAGGGATTGGAGAAGGGGGAGGAGGGGGAAAAAAAAAAAAAAGAGAAGAGAAAAGAATGGAAAAGGCAAAGAGAAGAACATCTAGAGAAGAGAAGACAAGAAGACAGGACGAGAAGTGAGCAGAAAAAGAACAGAAAAGCAAAGAGAAGAGACAGACCGAGAGCAAGACAGACAGAGAGACAGACAGAAAGACAGACAGAGAGACAGACAGGCAAAGAGACAGACAGACAGACAGACAGAGAATAGAGAGAGAGAGAGAGCGAGAGCGAGAGAGAGATAGAGACAGACAGACAGACAGACAGCTGCGTCTCACCTTCGTCCTCGTCGTTGGCGGTGACGGTGATGAGGACGAAGCCGACCTCCTTGTCTTCCTCCACGCTCACCTCGTACACCGGCCGGGCGAACGCCGGGGCGTTGTCGTTGACGTCGGCGACGAAGACCCTGACGTACGCCGTGTCTGAGAGACGGACAGAGGCATTCAGGATGAGCTTCATCTCAACAGTTCAGTGTGGTTGACTTTGACACCAGACTCCATGTAAATAATCAGGACTTTTAGTGTGTATAGAGCCAGCATATCTCCACCAGACTCCATGTAAATAATCAGGACTTTTAGTGTGTATAGAGCCAGCATATCTCCACCAGACTCCATGTAAATAATCAGGACTTTTAGAGTGTATAGAGCCAGCATATCTCCACCAGACTCCATGTAAATAATCAGGACTTTTAGCGTGTATAGAGCCAGCATATCTCCACCAGACTCCATGTAAATAATCAGGACTTTTAGCGTGTATAGAGCCAGCATATCTCCACCAGACTCCATGTAAATAATCAGGACTTTTAGTGTGTATAGAGCCAGCATATCACCACCAGACTCCAAGTAAATAATCAGGACTTTTAGCGTGTATAGAGCCAGCATATCTCCACCAGACTCCATGTAAATAATCAGGACTTTTAGAGTGTATAGAGCCAGCATATCTCCACCAGACTCCATGTAAATAATCAGGACTTTTAGCGTGTATAGAGCCAGCATATTTCCACCAGACTCCATGTAAATAATCAGGACTTTTAGCGTGTATAGAGCCAGCATATTTCCACCAGGCTCCATGTAAATAATCAGGACTTTTAGCGTGTATAGAGCCAGCATATCTCCACCAGACTCCATGTAAATAATCAGGACTTTTAGCATGTATAATGGGTGAATTAAGGCTTTATTTCAACCAAACCAGAGTGGTGATTGTTGGAACAGTGGGAAGACGAACCAAGACTGATTTTAATGGTTTCATTTTGTTTCTGTCCACTTTGAATGAAGTGTATTTTGCGGTGATAAAACTACTGTTTATTTCAATGGAGTCTGGTGGGTTTGGAGACAGCAATGTCTAACAAAATAATTGTCGCTTTTCCATGTTTGCTGTTTTTGCTGTTTGCTGATCTGTCATCAATGAGACGCCCCGCAGTTGTTTAAATATTCGGATAAATACATTTAAAGGATAAACTTAGAACTTGCACTATTTTAACACAAAATATTCATGAATGTTTTTATTTTTCACTCACGACTTGTTCCCCCATTATAAGTGCGTTTTGGCCTAATATATTTTATACTACCCCTCAGAGAGACTAAAAGAAACTTTTCCACTGACATGTAGGATATATTATTTAATATGTTTATTTATTTATTTGCTTCAACTGCTTTTGTGCCAAATTATTTTCTGTTTACTGGCAGCACAACAATGAGAGAATCAGACATGTTTTTATGATGTGTGAGTGTGTGTGTGTGTGTGTGTGTGTGTGTGTGTGTGTGTGTTTGTGTGCGTGCGTGCGTGTGTTTGTGCGTGCGTGTGTATATATTTGTGTGTTGAAGTGTACTTATGTGTCTGTGGGTGTGTGTGTATGTGTGTCTGTGTATCAGTGTGTGTGTGTTGCATGCATCATACCTTGTATGAAGGAAGTGATACTAGTTAAGGATGTTTGTTTTTTTTGAAGTACATGTTAGGTGTGTGTGTATAGTAATATGTGTGGAATGAATGAATGTGCGTGTGTATGTGTGTGTGCGAGTGTACTAGTGTGTGTGTGGGTGTGTGTGTATGTGTTGAGTTTGTGTGTGAGTATGTCTGTGTGTGTGTGTGTGTGTGTGTGTGTGTGTGTGTGTGTGTGTGTGTGCGTGTGTTACCAGTGTTGGGTTGTCCCTGCTGTCCTGGTCTGTCCGACTCGGAGCCGTCCTGGGACTGGACCTCGATCAGGTAGGAGGCTTTCTGCTCACGGTCGAAGGACGCTCGGGTGGCGATGGCGCCGCTGCGCGAGTCGATGCTGAAGAACTGAGAGTCCCCACTCTCGTCCTTCAGGATCACATAGTGGACCTGGAGAGGGAAGAAGTAACAAGGTTCAGGATCACATAGTAGACCTGGAGAGGGAAGAAGTAACAAGGTTCAGGATCACATAGTAGACCTGGAGAGGGAAGAAGTAACAAGGTTCAGGATCACATAGTAGACCTGGAGAGGGAAGAAGTAACAAGGTTCAGGATCACATAGTAGACCTGGAGAGGGAAGAAGTAACAAGGTTCAGGATCACATAGTAGACCTGGAGAGGGAAGAAGTAACAAGGTTCAGGATCACATAGTGGACCTGGAGAGGGAAGAAGTAACAAGGTTCAGGATCACATAGTGGACCTGGAGAGGGAAGAAGTAACAAGGTTCAGGATCACATAGTGGACCTGGAGAGGGAAGAAGTAACAAGGTTCAGGATCACATAGTAGACCTGGAGAGGGAAGAAGTAACAAGGTTCAGGATCACATAGTAGACCTGGAGAGGGAAGAAGTAACAAGGTTCAGGATCACATAGTGGACCTGGAGAGGGAAGAAGTAACAAGGTTCAAGATCACATAGTAGACCTGGAGAGGGAAGAAGTAACAAGGTTCAGGATCACATAGTAGACCTGGAGAGGGAAAAAGTAACAAGGTTCAGGATCACATAGTAGACCTGGAGAGGGAAGAAGTAACAAGGTTCAGGATCACATAGTAGACCTGGAGAGGGAAGAAGTAACAAGGTTCAGGATCACATAGTAGACCTGGAGAGGGAAGAAGTAACAAGGTTCAGGATCACATAGTGGACCTGGAGAGGGAAGAAGTAACAAGGTTCAGGTGGAAGAATAAAAGCCTTTACACGCTAGAGCTGTGATTAATTTGCATGTCAATATATTTTTCCGAATTGTTGAGGAGAGAAGGAAAGGAAGGGGGGATACAGAGTGGAGAAGGAAAGGAAGAAAAGAGAGGATACAGAGGAGAGAAAGAAGGGAGCATACAGAGAAGAGAAGGAACTACTTTCTCTCTCGCTTCCCCAGCGTCCCCACAAGGAGCTCAAACTGTCCCACCGACAGTAGTAGAGGTGGCTCAATTACATATTTTGCTTCCCCGATACCGGTTCTGATACCTGAACTTGCGTATCGGCTGATACTGAGTACCGATCCGATACCAGTGTTTCATGTTTTCTTTTATGTTATTATGTGTTATCAGCTGTATACTACTATCCTGTATGGATGTGATATGATTTCTATCGTTGTCGGTCTGGCTAAATTACGTGGTATCGGCTTCGGTGCGTAAACTCCAGTACTCGCCGATACCAGCATTTTAGGCGGTATCGGAGGCTTTTCCGATTCAGGTATCAGTATCGGGACATCTCTAGTGTTTAGGCGTTCCTCACCATCCCGTGCAGACCGGAGTCCAGGTCCGTGGCCGACACCTGAGCCACCGACGTGCCGACCTCGGCGCCCTCGGGGACCGTGGCCTCGTAGGTGGACGACAGGAAGAAAGGGACGTTGTCGTTCACGTCTGGTGGAAGACAGAGAAGGCAGAAACATTTCTTTCTAAATGTATCCTTTTTCTAAAAAAAAACATGTTGTTGTTGCAGGATCTGGCAGGAGAACACAAGCACATGTGTCTGTTCTATTAAGGACCCGGCGCCAAATTTATCAAAACCCCGAAAATCAATAAGGTCCGTGCTTATCGATGCTGCTATCGAGACTAGTGGATCATATAACCCTGTCTAAAAACTTGCACAAAACAGAATGATAGTTGACGAGCCCAGTGTGTGTGTAAAGACCATAAGTAAAGACTAACCTTTGCCCCCCCAAAATCATTCAAAACCTAGTCGGACTGGCTACCGAGAGCACCGCTCTGTGGGCTGTTTAATCCGCTCGTCAAAACAAAAACAGAGACCGAAGAAATCAGTCACAGACTCACAGTCTTTGCAATAAAAACAATAATAGTTCTGTTACGATTTAAGAATTTGTCGTCGCGACTTTCCACCAAATAATAGAAACGTATCGATGAAGACTTGGATCGTTAAGCAGTCTCAAAAATGGAATCAATATGCAACAAAAATGGACGATCCCCATCCCTAATTAGGAGCAGTGGACACCTATACATACAGAGCAACTTGGGCTTCAGTGTCGTGCTCAGGGACACTTTGACATGTGGCCGGAGGCACCTGGGACTGAAGCGCCAACCTCACAGTTAGAGGGGCCAACCTCACGGTTAGAGGGCCAACCTTACGGTAGGGGGCCAACCTCACGGTTAGAGGGCCAACCTTACGGTAGGGGGCCAACCTTACGGTTAGGGGGCCAACCTTACGGTAGGGGGCCAACCTTACGGTTAGAGGGGCCAACCTTACGGTTAGGGGGCCAACCTCACGGTTAGAGGGCCAACCTTACGGTAGGGGCCAACCTTACGGTTAGAGGGGCCAACCTCACGGTTAGAGGGCCAACCTTACGGTAGGGGGCCAACCTTACGGTAGGGGGCCAACCTTATGGTTAGGGGGGCCAACCTTACGGTTAGAGGGGCCAACCTTATGGTTAGGGGGCCAACCTTACGGTTAGAGAGGCCAACCTTATGGTTAGGGGGCCAACCTTACGGTTAGAGAGAGGCCAACCTGAGGAACGTTAGGGGGCACCATCCACTGGGGGCCAACCTTACGTTAGGTTAGGGGGCCAACCTAGTTACGTAGGGGGCCAACCTTATGGTTAGAGGGGGCCAAACCTTACGGTAAGAGGGGGCCAACCTTATGGTTAGTGGGGAACAATGCATGGAGGGGCAACTTTAGAGAGGCCAACCTTATGGTTAGGGGGCCAACCTTACGGTTAGAGAGGCCAACCTTATGGTTAGGGGGCCAACCTTACGGTTAGAGGGGCCAACCTTACGATCAGGGGGCGTCCCCTCTATCTCCGAGCCAGAAGCCAAAAAACTACTCCAGAAAATAATCTACAGATTAATCAACAATGAAAATAATCGTTAGTTGCAGCCCTTGTTATTCAGAAAGAGACAGACACAAAGAGAAACAGTGACTGCCCCCACCACCACCACCACTACAACGAAAAACAACTTATTAGTGAGGAATTATCCTCCAAACACGGCCAAGAGTCCACAAAGCAGCTTGTCGGCTCACATTCAAGAGCCGCTAAGCCAATTGCAGCGTCCGATGTGGGTTTGTTCAAAGCCAATCAAAGTCAGGAAGGGTTTTTTTCTACTCTTCCCCTCCCGCCTACAGATGCAGGCTGGGAAACAAGTCTCGTTTACAGCGAGGGAGGCGACTTGCATGGAGCCAGCAGCCGCTGCAGTTTACTCCCAGAGACGACAGACGCGATGTGAACTACACTTCCATTATTCTCCGCCCTTATTCTCGCTGTCGTCTTCCAGCAGCGGAGCTCATTATGGAGTTTCAGTCGTTCCCTGAACGCCTCTTTCCCTCCGCTGCAGATCTGAACCATGACTTCTTTTTTTTTTGTGAACGTAAAACAAAAGTCACAGAAAGAAAGATAGAATTTTAATAGGGGCTGTGATTTAAGACTGCAACTAACCATTATTTCCACTGTCGATTAACCCTTATGTTGTCTTCCGGTCCACCATGCAACTTTTTCTGGGTCAAAATTTTAAATTATACAAGACAAATTTGTCACTTTTTCCGAAGTTCTTTGTCACTCCGACATTTTTGTCACTTTTTTCAACGTTCTTTAATCATTTTTTTTCTTCAAATGCCATAAAATTGAATAAAACACCCATATTAAATAAAAGTAGTGAACTGATCATTTATTTTACTTGTGAAGTGCGGCGTATGGAACCATCCACATTGTTTGTTTTGACAATTTGGTTGAAAGAAATCCAAATTTCTGATATAGAAACTATTTAAAAATGGGTCAAATTTGACCCGAGGCCAACAGGAGGGTTAATCTGTTGATTATTTTCTGGATTAAATCGATTAGTTCACGTGTAAAACTCAAAGCCCGTGGGCAAAACCCGGCCCCTCGCAGTGTGGCCCTTAGGGAAGTTGAGTTTGACACCCCTGGATTAGTTGTTTGGTCTCTAAAATGTCAGAAAATTGTGAAAAATGTGGATCAGTGTTTCCCAAAAAGTCCCAAGCCGATGCCCTCAAATGCCTTGTTTTGTCCCCAACTCAAAGGTATTCAGTTTACTGTCCCAGAGGAGAGAAGACACTAGAACAATATTCACATTTAACAAAGCTGACATCAGAGAAGTTATAATAAAAAAATTACGCAAACAGATTATCACCTTTATAAGTATTAAAAGCAAATACAAAAGCCATGTAATCCCCAAAGTAAACAGACATAAAGTAGGCAGTAGACACGCCCCTCCCCTCCGTCTCACCCGTCACGTTGACGTAGACGGTGGTGAAGGACGCCAGCGGCACGGCGGCGACGTTCTGGACTCGCACTCGCAGCGCGAAGAAGCGCGTGCTCTCGTAGTCCAGGTTCTCGGCCACCAGGATGGATGCCGAGCTGTCCGCCCGGTTGGGCTTGACGTAGAAGCGCACCGGCATGTTGGTCTCTGGCACCTGGCCCTCCTCCAGGTTGTAGGTCACCCGCGGGTCCCCGAGAGGTGACGTCGCCTTGATGGTCTGACAGGAGGGGGGGGGAAAAAAGAGAGAGAGAGAGAGAGAGAGAGAGATTGATGTGTGAGTTATCAGCCTGGCTGATTATCGGTACCTTTGTTTAGCGATTTGCAGATTATCTGTATCTGCGTTGTATAATGTTAGATTACAGAGTTAGGCCAGAAACACTTTACAAAAAGTAACAAATTTCCAAATAAAACACCCAAATTTATGGGGATCACTTCTCAGCAGTGTCTACAGCGAGACATGTAAATGTAAATGTAAATGGACTGTATTGATATAGCGCTTTTCTAGTCTGAACGACTACTCAAAGTGCTTTTACATAGTACAGGAACCATTCACCATTCACACACATTCACACGTTGTGGCCGAGGCTGCCGTACAAGGTGCCACCTGCTTATCAGGTAAACACTCACACACATTTACACTCCGATGGGCAACTTGGGGTTTAGTGTCTTGCCCAAGGACACTTCGACATGGGACTGCAGGGCCAGGGATCGCACCACCAACCTTCCGATT
The DNA here is from genome assembly GCF_010015445.1 of Perca fluviatilis. Lineage (NCBI taxonomy): Eukaryota > Metazoa > Chordata > Actinopteri > Perciformes > Percidae > Perca > Perca fluviatilis. Next base: position 35,658,847 of record NC_053118.1, read on the forward strand.
GGCAGGCGACCGCTCTACCACTGAGCCACAGCCGACATGCGATTGGGCACACGGAGTGACAGGCTCGCACATGTTACTGTAAATGCATATTGGGTTCCAAATATCAGTTATTGGTTTCAATAGTCTACTAATAATAATCGGTATAGGTATTGGCCCTGAAAAATCCAGTATCGGCCGACCGCTGGTGATCACGCCGTTTTCTCGGAGCAGAGAGAATGCAAATCAACAGGAAATGACACGGGGGATAATATTGGTGTCACGCACACAATCAGATCTCACAGACACGGTGACTTATAGGCGGACACGCGTCGCTCCACCTCCCTGCTCCTGAGGAATCAGGGCGAGGCGGACATGATTTCAACTCTCTGAATGTGAAAGAAACATTTTTACAACAAAATAAAACTTCAAAAATGATCAATTAATAGAATATCGTTAGAATATGAAGAACACACAAACCATAGATGCAGTGCAATGTGATTCTCAATCAACCTTGATAATTTGTTTAAAGGAGTCAAATTTGTCGGGAAACGTACTTCCCAACCGGTCTTCTATTTTTCTGTGAAAGTCCTTTCACAAACATCGTAATTTCCCCTTGCGGGATTAATAAAGTATACATTACATTACATTATTCCCACGCTCACACATGAGTTCAGTTAAAGAGGTTTCTCTGCGAGGATGCACCACTCGATCTCTTCCATTTTTGAGAGTTCCCTTCTACTCTTTCCTACTTTTACACTTGTACTTCTGCTAACACCACACCAAATTCCATTCTCAAATTTCAAATTTTAAAGGGTCTTGCTAGTTTAAAGTCTCTATCCACTACACAGCACTGGGCAATTGCCAAATTGTATAGCTAGTTCGCCTGTTCCTTCTTCCAAAACATGGGTGAATTGCCAGGAGTTAAGATTATAGTCAAACTAATTATGACTGGTGTGTTAAAGCTTTAGTGTGTAACTTTTTGATATTAATGAACATCCGTTACATTCAAGCCGTTGCCAAATGAGTTGCTCCAAATTTAATTAAGACTATCAGCTCCACACAACTCTCTCTGTGTTTCTCAGTATGGCTATGTTCAGAAGATCTTTGAGTGAAGATAAGGACCTCTTCTGAAGAGTCCATCATGTTTTTTTTAATCCTCCGTGTCCTCCTTGGCTACTAGCAGCTGGGTGGAGGAGGGGTGGGGGTGGTGCGAGATCAGATAAGGCTTGTATCATGTGGACGCGCCGACAGTTTTGTTGTCATTACTTAGAATTCCTCATGAGGGGCGGCAAAAACTACACACTATAGCTTTAACTGCATGCCAAATTAATCGCCCAAGGAACTAAAATCGAAGTGGCGGTATATTGGTATGGACATTTTTTAACAATACCCCGGCCCTATTTCAAGTCAATTACAAATCGGGGAGACTCGGATCCAGTCGGTAACATTCAGATTAACTAAAGGATTACTTGGTCAGATGTTCGGTTCAGACCAGCCTCGATTCGGAAACGCCCCTGCGGTTATTGCGAGGGACGAACTGGACCCCAAATCGGCCTAATTATCCTCCAGCGTGGGGCCAGCTTTACTTTATCCTGCAGGGCCACTTTTTGTAGTTGTTGTTCTGCTTCATGGTGCATATTCTTATTCTGCATGCGATCTTATTCCATACACGCCGAATCTGGTGCAGGTTTGGGATTTCTTGGGTATTTGGAGGTGACAAGATTCATTGAGTAGGGGCCCAGTCTTACATTCAGGGCTATAAAATTCAGCAGGAAATCAATAAGAGTGCTTATTACAGTCACGTCTTTTTAAAGGAAGCTGGATTGTGGATTTTAATTACTGGTTGTAGAGAATGTAACCAGAATTCATCTCTCTTTGACTGATAGCAGAAAGAATAAAAGTAGCTCATCCAGCTCCTCAAACCTCTCTGTATTCCTCTGACGCTTTCAACTTTGTATCTTTACCTCCACAAAACTCTGCTAAAACAATAACTCCCACACCTCATTACAATCCATCAAAGAACAAACGGAGCCAAAGACTCGCGGTGACATCACGTTAGCGTGCAGCTGTTTGCTGTCGACAGCGAGGTCGTCCGTCTTTGTAACGGTTTCAACGGCTCCCAGATCCATAAACCATAACACTCAGTGGAAATCTGACACGGTAAGATACACACCGGCGCTACGAAGAATGCGTCTTTCCAACGGCCGGCGCTGCGCTTCAGTCCTTCTATGGAAACACAGTCTGACTCCAACTCCTAAAAAGGGGTCCAGCTTCGGCTTTGTTGGAAGTTCTTTGCGTGAATTTGCTGGAAAATGTTTGGCTCGGGGTGTGTGTGTGTGTGTGTGAGTGAGTGTGTCTGTGTCTGTGTGTGTGTGTCAATGTGTGTGTGTGTGTGTTAGTGAGTGTGTCTGTGTGTGTGTCAATGTGTATCCATATGTTTTTGTGTGTGTGTGTGTTAGTGAGTGTGTGTGTATGTGTATGTGTCAGTGTGTGTGTCCATATGTTCGTGTGTGTGTGTGTGTGTGCGTGCGTGTGTTAATGTGTCTTTGTCTGTGTGTGTGTGTGTGAGTGAGTGTGTCTGTGTCTGTGTGTGTGTGTCAATGTGTGTGTGTGTGTTAGTGAGTGTGTCTGTGTGTGTGTCAATGTGTATCCATGTTTTTGTGTGTGTGTGTGTTAGTGAGTGTGTGTGTGTATGTGTATGTGTCAGTGTGTGTGTCCATATGTTCGTGTGTGTGTGTGTGTGTGTGCGTGCGTGTGTTAATGTGTCTTTGTCTGTGTGTGTGTGTGTGTCAATGTGTGTGTGTATCCATATGTTTGTGTGTGTGTGTGTGTGTGTGTGTGTGAGAGTGACTGAGTGAGTGAGTGTGTATATGTCTGTCTGTGTGTGTGTGTGTGTGTCAATGTGTGTGTGTGTGTGTGTGTGTCAATATGTGTGTGTCAGTGTTTGTGTCCGTGTGTTCGTGTGTGATTATGTGCGTGCGTGTGATCCACCAGAAGCAGAGCTTTTAAGACTTGTGTTATTCTCTTGGCTGTAGTTTAAGCTGACATTCAAGTGTGTGTGTGTGTGTGTGTGTGTGTGCGTGCACGCATGTGCTTTTAACACACTCCCAACCTTTCCAGGGAAGCATTGGGTTATCCACGGCTGAGAGATGCCACCTCACTTTATTGTACTGAGAGCAGTCTTGTACAGTATGAAGTACTTGAAAGCAATACTTGAGTAAAAGTACAAGTATCTCACCACAAAAATGACCTACTAGAGTAAAAGTTAAAGTCCCCTTTTAGAATATCACTTGAGTAAAAGTCTAATCCGGTCTAGTCTAAGATATTTACTAAGTAGCAAAAACATTTTTCTGATTAATTAATGAAATGAACCTAGTTAGAATCTAAAGTAAAAGAAAACTTTGTTTTTAAACTGTATTGTGGCTTCTTTATAGTAAAGCATAATATTCAGGGTTTCCACAAGTCTGACATTAACAAAAGAGAACTGAATTTACATTTTTTGTAAGGAAGAATCTTTCACAAAACATCTGCTTTAACGTTATCTTCACAATCAAGGAGCAATGATTGGCCTGACCTGGGTTTTTTTTTTTTTTTTGGCAATATGGCAAATTTATCCTGATTTTATTTGCAGTAACGAGTAACAAAGATGCTTAGGGCAGATGTATCAAAGTTGTACTTAGTGAGTTACATTTCGACACTGACTGAGAGCGTGACCTGTGCTCACAAATCCCTGAACACATCTGACTGATCTGACTTTGCTGCGACAGATTTCTTAAATGGATTCTCTGTAATGTCGACCATTATTTGTGACATTAACCCTTTAACATTTATCACCACAATCCATCCGGTTTGGTTTTTCATCGTTTGTTGGCTAGATTTCCCCACCGGGGGAAACATGTTTCCTGGCGGCGACACGCTGAGTGAGAAACGCTGTCCGCCACTTTAAACACTGAAAGCCTCTCAGCTCAAACGCGCCGCTCCTCTCACGGCTTTACTCGCCACTTAGCAGGTTAGGAAGGCGACGCGCGCACGCACATAAACACACATATTCACACATAGACACAGGGGAATACAAAGACACGCCAACATCAAAGTTCAATCCGTCCATTTTTTTCTGAATCCCGAGGCGTTCCCAAACCAGATGAAATATAAAATCCCTTCAGCGTGTTCTGGGTCTAACCCGGGGGTCTCCTGCCAGGTGGAAATGCTGGATTTTAAGTGAAAAGTCCTCTTCCATTTGTTTCTCCTAATCACAGATTCCAACTAGCTTACCGTTCCATACTGTTTAACTGCCACATCTCACCCAATGGGAGACCTGCTGACATTTAACTAGTAGGTGGTGGTGGTGGTGGGGGCCGAAATAGCCCAAATTTGGTGGCCTCTGGCACATTCTAATGCCATTATTCCATCATTTAAACTGATTTAAATGATTGCATATTTAAATGAGTTTTCCTCCCTATATTTCTGTATGTATCTTTTTATTATTATTATTAGCCCTAGAGTCGAGTCAGGCAAGGGCGTAACTTGGGTTTAAACATTGAAATTTTGAACGTCAAACACTGCATTTCCTGCATTCTGGTGAACCTTTCTGCACCAATTTGTGCCTTTCCTGCATCAAGTTGTGGTGCAAATGTCTTTATGTATGTAAAGGGAATTATAATATATATTGTCATTGTTATAAGGTTTTTCGGGGGGTTTGCACTGGCTAGTTTTGATTATTGGGGGGGGATGTAACACCCCCATCCCCCCTGTAAATCACGCCTATGGAGTCGGGGCACGTTGGTCGTCTTCCGGAGGCGGAGCGTTGGCTCAGTCTCGCAGCAGGCCAAGGGGGAGGGGGGATGGGTCAGCGGAGCGTATCAGGCGAATCAGCACTAATGAGAAATCATCTCATTAGACGTGAGCGCAGTGTGCTGAAGCTAAGCCGATCAGCTGACCATATCATCCCCCTCCGTTGAACGCCCGCGGAGATATCGCGGCAGATCGTTCTCCACCGGTGCTGCTGGTGGTCGACTGTGAGTCAGCAGCTGGAACACACATCAGTCAGAATCACATGATCGCTGTCGGCTGAAGAGAGGGGTGGGGGGGCGGTCTGTTATGGTCAACATCAACTAGAACTGATGATTCTGATACCGGGATTCCTTAAATGTATAGTAAGCGATGCCAAGCCAACACCCTTTTTGTCAAATTCAGTGAACATCTCCTCACTGTCACCTAGCTCTCTGTCAGTGTTAAAGGTGCCCTGCCACACAAAACCGTTTTTACTTGTATTGTTTTGAAATCTGTCCGGTCCATATGTGTTTGTGTTATGTTGTGAATGTGAAAATGAACTGCTACCTCCTCTGTCAGCTCTAGCCACTGGAAAGAAATAAGCAGAGAAATCAGGCCAATTACAAAGGCTGGTCAGTCTGACATCACGTTGCCTGAGCTCATTACTATTCATGAGCTCGCCCAGTTGGGCTGGGTAAAGGATGCTGATAGCCAGGCTCTCATTGGCTAGCTGTTCAGCCAATCAGATTCAAACAGCTTAGCTTGTTGAATATTAATGAGAACTGGCACAAATCGAGCTCTAAACTGTGAAATTTCCCTTTATACTTTTACCATTTGAAAAAAAAAAAAAAAAAGTCAAGTGTGCGTGTAAGACTAAAACAAGATTTTACTAGCAAAACGTAACGTGCAAAGTATTTGCTTTTCTCGATTAATCTGTTTTTGTGATTGCTAGGAGATGAAATCGTAATCGCCGTTAAAATGTTTGATTAATTGCACAGCTCAACGCTTCTTTGAAAATAACAAAAAGTTCCAAAGAAGACTTTAAATAGTCTAATCTGTCTAGGAATGTAGGACATGTTCATTGTAATGAACGGTGACTGTTGGATGGTCCGTTTGCGCTCCAATTAAAAAGCTTTTCTGGGTTGCTTCTCTACCTGAACAACAAGTCTCTGAGCTGCTGCTAAAAAAATGTCTACAAACAAGAGAAGACAAAATGTCTCTGAGCGGCAACTTCTTCAACATTTGCGGAAAACAAAACTAGAATTAATTCGAGGTAAGCGGGAGATAACTACACTTGAGTGATATATGGAGATTTCACACACACACACACACACACTCACACTCTCACTCTACAGCGTCTCCCTCCTTCCGCCTCGTTAACAATGTGATTAACAAACCTTATTAACACTGCTAAATTTAAAACAACAGTTCCTCCTCGGTGTGATTAACACAGCGGAGGACAGGAAGGAGGGGGGAGGAGAGGGAGGAGGGAGGAGGGAGGAGGGAGAGGAGAAATTGTTCTGTCAGTCTGAGGAAATGTCACATGTTCATCCACGGCATCAGACATGTTTCCAACCAGGCGGTTCTCATTCGCACATATAGCTACGAAAGGTAAACCACTGTAATTATGTATTCCACGTATTCATTACTTGGTCATCGTTTTGATTTGACCAATTCTGTTTCCAATTCAGATTCTTCCTTTGGATTCTCGGTGGAGATTCTTTGAGGGGTGGAGTTGACACGTGCGTATTTCACAGATAAGAGGAACATTTCATTTTGATTGAGTGGTGATCGTAGCTCTGCATGGCTTACTGAGAGAGCTTAGTTGTTGCTCTGGCTGTCTGTGTGGTGTCTTGTTGACTTCTGTCTGTGTAGTTTAACCTGTACCAATGTCTTGCTGTTTCCTGTTGCTCTGGTCTAAAATCATCTGGCCAAAAGGACACCAGTTGGAAATTAGCCCGGCTGGCTAACACTGGCACATATTCCAGAAATGTTAATGAATGTGTGTCGTCCTTAATAAAATAAAGATTGAGAATAAAATACAGGGCTTTTAAGCCACGGAATCGGAGTTTGTGTCCTGAGCAAATGCAAGATTTTCACCCAGGAAAGGCGCGGTTTGATCCAAACCACGATCTATTTCCAATCTTAAAGGAATACGCCACCGTTTGTTGAAATAGGGCTTATCACGGTCTACCCTGGCTGTAGATAGGTGGGCCAACGCATTTTTTGGCTCAGTGCAAGTAATTAGGTTTTTTTGTCTTTTGTCGGCTCACTTTTACTCACAACATGCTAACCGGCAACATAGGATTCCATTCACTACGCTAAGCTAACTAGCGGCGGCGCTGCCGGTGTTGCACCGGACTAAAATGATGCATGCACAAAAAAACACGCTTTGGCCCACCTATCTACAGCTAGGGGAGACCATGATAAGCCCTATTTCAACAAACGGTGGCGTATCCCTTTAACAAGTCGTTTTGGTGCCTCGAGCTAACTGTCATGACGCTCGCAGTCACCTTTTGTCGGCTAAATGTAAGTGTAAAGACGGCTCAGCTCTACTGTCATGTGACTGGTCCTCACGTGACCTAATTCCGTAGGGATGTTATACGAAGCCGGTCACGACAACGCGTCGTGCCAACAAAAAGTCACGACAATATGGCCGCAACTAAAAGACAACGCTTATTTCTTGTCAGAACTAAACTAAACATGAAAGCCACTGTCTCTCCTTCTGTCTTCTACCTCTATTTGACTCCCCCCTCCTCCCTTCTTCTCTCCCTCCCTCCCACAGTCTCCGTCAGGTTAAACACAGTAATCATGCGTCTGTTTTTTCGGAGGTGATGAGAGTCCATTATGATGCTCTGACAGCAGGTGTAATTATCGCTCCGTCCTGTCAATCATCTCTGACGGACGGAGCTGTGGGTGGGACAACCTCCAATCACCATCGTCCTCCTACTCATCGTCGTCATCGTCATCTTTATCAGTCTTTCTGTCTTTTCAGTGATGATGTTGGGTCAAAAAGGAGGAGGAGGACAGATTAAAACACACACACAGGTTCACACTCAGACACACACACACTCAGACACACACACACACAGGATTACACACACACCCTACAACTGTTTGGAAACTGACTAACCTCCATGAAATTGAGCAGCTGGAGGGAAAAAAACTCCTCCACCTTCTGAACCAGCGGCTTAGGAAAAGAGAGCAAATTAGGATAGAGGGATCAAAAGTGTGTGTGTGTGTGTGTGTGTGTGTGTTGGAGAAGAGAGTCAGGTGAGGCGGTTGGTTGTTTGCTCGGCAGAAAATGTTTGAAAGCGCCCGGCTAAACGTGCTGACACCGAGAGAGAGCGCGAGAGAGGGAGAGAGAGGGAGAGAGAGAGAGTGAGAGGGTGAGAGAGAGAGAGATGGAGAGAGCGAGAACGATGGAGGGAGCGGGGGAGGGAGGGAGAAAGATGGATGGAGGACAGTGAGGAGAGAGGGATGAAGAGGAAGAAAGAGCGTTTCCAGCCTCCTCAGGGCGCTCTGCACAGATGTGAAGGAGGATGTAAACTCCCGCAGGAGGTTTCAATATATTTCTTCTCCTCTCTTTCTCGTGTCACACTCCTCCTCTCCAGATCTCGGAGCGACTAACGCTGATCAGAGGGGCGGCCTACAGTACCTCCGACCCAGCACTAAAGACTCAAGACTTTTCTGTTTGTCGTTGAATCAAAAGAATTACGCATTTCTTATCCTGCACTGTAACTTTAACTTTCGTATTTTATAGAGACAGAGAGCATCGGAGGGGGGAAACAGTCGGCGCCACAATATGCACCTAATGCAGAAAATGCTGACAACGTGACTGTTGCTACGTTTACACGGGGCCGGCTATTTTCATAAATGGACATTTCAACCTCTCCGTTTTCAAAAATAACATTGTGCACAGCTGTCAGTTTTCAGAAAAGTGTTCGTTTACATATACCCGTGTATATATATGTATGCCGTCAATGCAGCCAAAAGCATGCCAGACCTGTAGGTGGCGGTGTAACGAGAAGCTCAAGCCCACGTTAGCCAATCAGAATCCTGAAAATAGCAACAACCACAACGAATCACTTTGAGGTGTATTTTCATCCTATTTTATCTGATCATTCTATATAACATGTATTTGAGCTTTATCTGAACATTTAGGACTGGTATCTAAGATTCGACAGGAGACCTCGTATGAACTTTACTTTCAGAAGACACCACTCTGGAAAACATCTGTCATGCTTATCAGTGGGGCCTCGAGACAAGGCCAGTTGGCTTGTAGCCATTGGTCAAAGTATTGTTTCCTCCCCCATCTATGTTATAGAATATATACCATGTTCAAACAAAGAAAGCCAGAGTGACCAGTGGAGAATTGGGAAAACAGGTCCTCTCCGAGCTCTGCAGAGCTTGCACATGATGCTGATTTCTTGAATGTGAATAAACCTTTATAATCAAGAAACAGTGTCAGCGGATTCCTCTCCACGTAGTATTACAGCATCGCTACAAAATACACCACAACTTCCTCTTTCTCTCTCTCGGCTGCCTAAACCTCCGTTTGTCTCAGTTTACATGCAAACGTGCATACGAAGATCTCAAAAATCTCCACTCTGGCCGGAGTTTTTAGAAAGACTCGGTTTCAGAAGCAAATTCTCCATTTGCGTGTAAACGAAGGGCACAAACGAAGGGAAATGTCTCCGTTTGTAAAAATAACCATGTACGTGTAAACCGGGTCTGTGGATAGCCTGAAACATCAGATTGAACCATGTTAAAGGATTGTTTTAGCACCCTTTGTCTACCAGAGAGGACAAGTTAGCTGTTAGCAAGCTAGAAACATGCAAACACAATGCCGCATAGCCACTATAACACATATAACACTATAACACATACTTACGGAAAGATAGTTAGCCTAAAACTCACATATGTGATGACAGATGTCAGTGCACACATACAACATTTAGCATGAGTTACCTAAGCTATGGAAAAAGCTTTGCGTGGAGCCCCCCCTCCTCTGCAGAAGAATAAATCCCGCTTTGTACTCACCACTATCTTGGCGTCTCGCGCGGTGTTCTCCGGCACGGTGACCCAGTACTCGGGCTGCTCCCAGTGCGGCGGCTGGTTGTGGACGTTTGTGATGATGACGCTCAGCTCCACGGAGCTGCTGCGGTTCCCGCCGTCCGACGCCACGATCTGCTGGTTGATCCTGGACGTCTGCGGGGAAACCACAACAGGCACTCAACAAACTGAGGGAAGAGAATTAATGAGAGCTGCTTGTTTTCTTGGAAAGTAAACCATGCAAACCTATTCTGATATAACCTCTAAATACAATTACGAACCTGAAAATGAGCATAATATGAGCACTTATATATATATACTATATGCATCTAAACAAAGTTTTGTGTTGGAGTTTGTAACATTCAAAAATCTGAATTTTGACTTTATGGTTTTCATTTTCACTGTAAATGCATAGCAGTGCCAAAAATCTGATATCGGTTTCATTAACTACTAATAATCGGTATCGGTATCGGCCTTTGAAAAAACAGTATCGCTCGATCCCTAATCGTAGGATTAACTATTGGTGCTTTTAAAAAATTTTAACACAATGAGAATTTTAATAAATAATCACCAATAATGTGGATAAAGGCAAATAATAAAACAGCTAGTAAGTCTGGTAAGTTCAGGAAATGACATCACGTCATCGTAATGCAGCCTTTAAAGCTATAGTGCGTAGTTTAACAACACTGTCGACGCGTCCACATGATACAAGCCTTCCGTGATCTCGCACCCCCACCCCCCACCTACACACAGCTGCTAGTAGCCAAGGAGGACACGGAGGATTAAAAAAAAACATGATGGGCTCTTCAGAAGAGGTCATTATCTTCACTCGAGTTTCTGTGTGGGAAAGTCGCCGGACGCCAAAATTTTCTGAACATAGTCATAATGACAAACACAGAGAGAGTTGGGTGGAGCTGATAGTCTTAATCAGCTTTGTAGCAACTCATTTGGCAATGGCTTGAATGTAACGGACATAATTATAAAAAAACCACTTGTGTCATATCACGAGATCCAAATTTTAAGACGGTATCTAGCCTCATATATCGATGCTGGTAGAATATCGGGATATTGATCGGCCCTCGCACGCATTTAAATTAAGGAAAACTTGGTCTTGGTGTGATCAAAGTCGGATTTGAACGCTCATGGGGTTGTTTGACGGCTCTGAGAGCCCACTGAACACTTGTGAAGTAAGTCCATATTAAAGCAGGGACGGAAATTGGTTTGTTCATAAAAAGGGAATAAAGAATTTGGGTGGCGGCAAAGCTGCCTTTGCTAAATTATTGACTCGAGTGTCGTTTAAAAGATCAGTGGCAGCGCGGAGGCAGAGGAGTAGAACAGAGAGGAGAGGACGGTGTCAGAAGAAGAAGAAGATGAATATCAGACGCTTGTTTCACAGCTGACAGATTCCCTTCGTCGTGGATCCTCTGTTTGACTTTGTAAGATTGTATAAAAAGAAGAAGACAAACCATCATGGCAATCATTTAACATTTGAGACAACAGTCTGTTTGATGCAACTTTTCTTCTTCCCACAGCGGGAAAACAAGAGAAACGCGGGGGGACTTTATGACCCTGACACCCAAAAAAAAAACAAATATGCAACATCATAGCATCACAGTTATGTTAAATGTCTTGCTAAATTAATTAAAGACCTTTTTATGTTTTCTAACCAGCCTAGACTACATGGTAGAGCTGCACCATATGAGGAAATAATGCCATATGCGAAACGTTGTTGAATATCGCGATAATAATAGTACAAATAAACAGATATTAAAGTGTACTCGGTTCTGCTGCTTTCAGTATTCTGCTAAAATACAACACATTGCTTGTTGAGTTTAAAAAATAAAAATGACCAACATTAATTTGGACAAATTGAAGATTAAATTGAACTTTAAAAGGCAAAAATTAAAGGACAAATCTGGATCAAAATGAACCTAGGGGTTAATATGTGTACCGAGTCGACCGTTCTCTGGGAATATATTTTCATGCTAATCAAATGTGACCAGTTTTAGCGCAAACCGCTAAGTTTATTAAAAAAATAGTTTATAAAGACAGTAGCGTTCACATATACAGGTAAGGCGCCATCTTGGGAAAACGCCGTGCTTGAGCTATTTTACTGGTCATCCGACTGGTCGTGACTGTTTTCCCAAGATGGCGCCCGCCTGGATACGTGAACAGTACAGTCTAAACTATGTTTTTAATAAACCGTCTGTACACTTGCAAAGTTCTCAATGTGTCTGTTTACATGTAGGGACCCTCATTATGCTACCGTGGAAGTGGGGTGCTATTTTGAGCCTTGTTAGTGGTGTAGAAATAGAGATCTTTTTTACTTTCCTCGTGCCCTGACAACTAGCTTTATAAGCTAATTAGCGGTTTGCGCTAAAACTGGTAACATTTGATTAGCATGAAAACATATCCCAGAGAACGGTTGACTCGGTACCCATGTGTTATTAACCCCTAGGTTCATTTTGTGTCGGGTTTGTCCTTTAAAACACTGTCATTTTCTACTAATACCCTCTTCCCTCTTTCAACTCTCTTTATCGTCATTGCAACGTGTCTGGATGTGGGTTTTTTTTCCAAGACTTTTCTTTTGGGTCATAACTCTTCCTCCTCTCCGTAAACTTTGTTCCCTTCCAATGAGCACCGGTGTTTAAAAGGACACCAGAAGCGCCCCTGTCTTTCATATAACATTGTGTAATAGATCTGTTATAATTCACAGCATGTGAATACTAACTTTGTATGCACGAACACAGTTTCCTGCACATGCAGAGTGCTTTGCTGCACAACGCACTTTCTGTGAATTGATCGAAGGGCACATTATCCAACTTATTGTATATATTGTGTGTATGAAGTGTGCACGTGTTTTTAAAACCAAATCAAATGTCCTTTGAATCTGACCTGGACAGTCCAACTAAAAAGTAAAAAGGGAAAAAAATGAAGCAAAGCGTTTAGAAAAAACCTTGCTAACTACAGTTTATTTTTCTGACTCAGCTGAATGCGGTGCATGAAAAGGACGCCGTGGAACGTCCTTGGCCTGATTTTCCAGCAAAAACAACACAACGACAGTGAATAAACCGAAGCAACAGCGCAGCTAAAACTCTGCGAAACTCTCAGTGGAAAAGACAAGTCTGAATAAAGAGGCTCAAGAACAGGAAGACCTGATCCGCTCCCTGTCCTGACAGCAAACTCAAAACCTTCCGATTTTCTCAGGCATTTGTTTGATTACAGTGTCTGTGTGTGTGTGTGTGTGTGTGTGTGTGTGTGTGTGTGTGTGTGTGTGTGTGTGTGTGTGTGTGTGTATTCTATTCTTATTTCTGTTCTTTATGCTTTGTTTTAAATGTGTTTTAAGTGTAAAAAAAAAATCTAATAATAAATTTTTTTTTTTTTTTTTTAATCGTGACATCCCTACTTTTGATTATCAGAAAACTTTTTATTTTTTTATTTTTATTATTACACTTTATTTCAAACAATTGAAATTACTATAAAACTGAAAAACAGGAAACTTTGGCATGGAGCCGAGAGCTACAAGTGTGAATACAAGACACAACACACACACACACACACACACACACATGCGCGCGTTCCCTCAGAGGATGCATACCAAACATGTTAGCCGATATTAAACAACTCTCTGCCTCCATGTATATTTATATACATCTCCATCAGGGGAACAGCGGAGGCATGAATATATTATATCACATGTGTGTTTGTGTTTCTGTGTACTTCTACATCGTTGTGAGGACTACATTTGGCGTTTTAGACCCTCAGAATGTGGGCATTTTGGAGAGAGGACGTCTGAATCCTGTTTGCTGCGTCTCTGACCTGTGAGATGGGGTGGTTGACGTAAATCCAGCCCGTGCTGGGGTTGACGTGCAGGTAAGCTGGCTTCTGACTGGACAGCGAGTAGGTGATGGCCGCGTTGCTCCCCTGGTCGTCGTCGTGCGCCGCCGCTCGCAGGAAACTAGTTCCCACGGGAGTGTCCTCCCGCAGGAAGTCTGAGAGGAGGAGAACAAAAGGCAACAATTCAACCAGGTGTGGCAGGACATCGATGAAGCCTTGTAAACTTAATGGCTAAGAAATAAGGACTAGGTATGGTGACAGAGAGCTGGAAACCAAGTGTGTGTGTGTGTGTGTGTGTGTGTATTCTTGTTTAACTATATTCGTGGGGTCCAAAAACTGGGATGTCCAGTATCCTTGTGGGGTCCTGACAGCTTTGTGGGGCCAAAATGCTGGACCCCACAATGTTTAAAGGGCTGTTTGAGGGTTAAGACTTGGTTTTAGGATTAGGGATAGAATTAGGTTATGGTTAGGGTGAGGGTAAGGGTTAAGGTTAGGCATTTAGCTGTGATGGTTAAGGTTAGGGTAAGGGGCTAGGGAATGCATTATGTCAATGACGGGTCCCCACAAAGATAGTGCCACAAACCTGTGTGTGTGTGTGTGTGTGTGTGTGTGTGTGTGTGTGTGTGTGTGTGTGGTTGGGTTTGTGTGTCAAACTGTGTGTTGATGTGTGGTTGGGTTTGTGTGTCAAAAATGTGAAAGATATATGTGGACGAGTGGGAATGAAAAGTAGGAATATGAGTATGCATGAGTGTGGTTTAAGATCCTGTGGAGTAGAGGAATACTGTTACTAGTAGGAGTTGTACTCTGATTGGAGTATGAAATTACACAGTATGCTGGTATATGTATTACTTCTTGATGGAAATAATACAAATAATTCTAAAAAATAAAAGAGAGGAGAGATTTACTGTCAGGGAGTGCACTACATCTGAAGTTACATGGACCGGGTACGACTTGCATCAGATCCGGACTGCTGTCTGAGCTCAAACACTGAACTGCATTAGATGGGAGTGAACCCAGCGAAACCTCATGTTCTGTGATGGTAAGCAGATATAATAAGTGTCGTGTCAGCAGCGCGTCACCTCAGTTTGTCAGTTCTGGGTCTCGTTCTGCAAACGCCAACAGATGCATTTTTCATAAACGTATGAACATAATCCTGCTGACGGTGACGAGGACTGTCGACGGAAAACAACGAGCAGAGAGGAGGAGCTCCCTCCGCAATGCTGCTTTCCGAGCATTATGTCAGTACTAATGTCCTTTTGACATATGTAGGTCTCTGAAAACATTTCACCTGAACGTTCCCGTCAGACCCTGCCGAGTCAGCGTCACAGAGAAACGACCAACGCAGCGGAGAAGAGCGGGCGCAGGATTTCGGAGCTGTTTCATGTTAAACTAAAAGGATCTTACTCTTTAACTAAAAGGTCTATCTCTGTAGGGATCCGTTCCATAATGTTGTCAGACACTTAGAATAATAATCTGAGCCTAATAGTGGCAAAAAAACAGCAAATGCACAGGAATGTTACACTGTAGCTTGTTTCGTCTCACTTAATACTGGACCATTTAAACACACAAACATGGGGAGATAAGTTTAAAAATACCAGGAATGAACCGAATCCAGGATTCGGCTTCAGCCAAATATTGGGCTTTTTGACGGGGTTGGGTTTCTGCCGAACCGAACTCTACGCTTGCACTACGCACGCTACACTGGTCGCCGTAATGACGGCGCCGTTGATTACGGGAAGGTGTTTACGTAGGTGGAGCGTTCAATGCAGTAGGCTGTGAGAAAGTGGACGTGTAACTGGTGAGCAGAAAATCTGTTGTCTGGCAGTACTTTCAGTCAAAAGAAGGCCATTCAAGTCCAGCTACATGTTCAGTCTGTTCAATGCTGATTGGTCTGGTGGTGGCGAGGACACTAAACAATACACAACATGGCCGCTGTTACAACATTTGGTATGAAACATCCGAAAGAATACGAGTTGAGCACGAAGGAATCTCCAGACAGCAGCCAGAATGCAGCAACTTCAGGTACTACTTTATGGGATTATAAATCTAAAAGGCTAATATTTTGGATATTGATTGGATCTTGAGATAGGGTAAACATAGGCTTATGGTAATTGTCAAAACAGTTTTTCCCACCTTCTTCCTGGCATAAAGTTGCCTATTCTTTTTTTTATTTTTTACAGTTAAAATAAAAAAAAAATGAAAAATACACAGCTGTGGACGTTGTTTAATCATTAATGTGTTTACTGTGTTAATGGACAGAGGATGGGAGGAGGATTCGGTTTCGGCAGAATCTTAACCAGTGGATTCGGTATTCAGCCTAACCCCAAAAATCTGGATTCGGTGCATCCCTAAAAAAATACCAAAGTTATTCTTTAAGTCAAGTCAAAATGAAACCAGTTTTATTTATTAGAACCCTTACTGATACGGCGCTTTTCAACCCCGAGATGCAGAGCAAAGAAGAGAGCAAGCGTAGCAGATAAACAGACAGTCGTGATATAAAATCTATTTACCCTGCCGGATGGGTGTGAGACTTCTCCTCAGAATGACACTTAAACGGCTGTGATCTGAATCCAGGGAGCATATCTTAATTCATAATTGAGAAAAGCAAATTGCAAACCCTGAGTGCGTCCTGCAATCTCAGATTTAGTTACAAGTCGGGAAAACACAGCCACACACAGTCACGAGGAAAGTTTAGACGAAGCACCAAACTTGATCACGGTAACAATCTTGTGGCTGTCGGGTAAAAAAAAAGTGTTTTTAATCAAGGTGATATATGAGTGCATGGAGGATTACACGCCTTCAGGGCAACACAGTGACACCACACACTGCGCTACGACCTCGTCAAAATGCCTGCGCCTGCTGTTACCTTTATGCCGTATCCCCACACAGCATCTTGACGTGAATCATTGTGAATCATTCTCCCACCATCAAAGCCCCCCCAAAAAAGCAGAGATTTGATCCCATTTGCTCAAAACATCTCCGTATCTCTCAGTTACCCTCCTTTAGTTATTCTGTCTCTGTGGAGCGTCTGGTTCTGCTGCCGTAGGCTACGATGTAGGCTCTAGTGTAGAGGGGGTCGGATGGGTCAAACAAAACACGGTGTCCAGTGTGTCACTTAAACATGTCCCCTAGGGCTGGGTGATATGGAGAAAAATCAAATATCACGATATTTTTGACCAAATACCTCGATATCGATACCGCAACGACATTGTAGGGTTGACTATTGGTGCTTTCACAATGAGATTTTTGATAAATAATCATCAGTAATGTGGATGTAATGACTAAGTGGGTAAAGGTAAATAATAGAACAGCTAGAACAGTCTGGTAAGTTCAGAAAATGACATCACTTTACTGTCATGCAGCCTTTAAAACCAGGAAAAGACAACACATGCCATATTACGATATTACGATATTCAAAATCTAAGACGATATCTAGTCTCATATCATGATATCGATATAATATCGATATATTGCCCAGCTCTAATGTCCCCTAACCCAAACTAAGTGGTTTTACCCTGCACGTTGAAAAATTACTACCAAAGGGGTACCCACAGCGTTAGACAGTTACACCAAGGGTTCCTGATTTGACGAGCTGGGAGAGGGAATGTGTTCATTTTAATTTGGAGTGCAAAAATATTGTCAATACATTTTAATTCATACGGAGGATATGTAGCGTGGGAAAGACGTGTGCGCATCTCTCTAATGAATGCATGTCCCAGAAACATTTCAATCTGCCTGTTAAATAGTCAATGAGCCACTCGGTGCGCTCGCCTAATCTGACGAGGAGATCTTCTGACACAACGCTTATCAAAACACATATTTGCACACGTAGTAAACAAACAAGGAGCCGTGGGAGCCGGCGGCGAAGGTTTCATCAGTCTTAAGAGCTTTCCAGGATTACAAGGATGCAGATTGATAGACGACGACAAGAAGACGCTTTACACATGTCACCTGTTTGCTCCACACACACACACACATACACACACACACACACACACACACACACACACACACACACACACACACACACACACACACACACACACTATCTTTGTGGGGACATTGACATAATGAATTCCCTAGCCCCTTACCCTAACCTTAACCATCACAACTAAATGTCTAACCTTAACCCTTACCCTAACCTTAACCATCACAACTAAATGTCTAACCTTAACCCTTACCCTAACCTTAACCATCACAACTAAATGCCTAACCTTAACCCTTACCCTTACCTTAACCATCACAACTAAATGCCTAACCTTAACCCTTACCCTAACCTTAACCATCACAACTAAATGCCTAACCTTAACCCTTACCCTAACCTTAACCATCACAACTAAATGCCTAACCTTAACTCTTACCCTAACCTTAACCATCACAACTAAATGCCTAACCTTAACCCTTACCCTAACCTTAACCATCACAACTAAATGCCTAACCTTAACCCTTACCCTAACCTTAACCATCACAACTAAATGCCTAACCTTAACCCTTACCGTAACCTTAACCATCACAACTAAATGCCTAACCTTAACCCTTACCCTAACCTTAACCATCACAACTAAATGCCTAACCTTAACCCTTACCCTAACCTTAACCATCACCACTAAATGCCTAACCTTAACCCTTACCCTCACCCTAACCATAACCTAATTCTATCCCTAATCCTACAACCAAGTCTTAACCCTCAAACAGCCCTTTAAACTTGTGGGGTCCAGCATTTCGGCCCCACAAAGCTGTCCGGACCGTGTCCGAAGTATAGTGTTTTGGGGTTTTTGGACCCTACGAATGTAAACGAGAACACACACACACAAACACACACAGTCCTGCTGTAGGAGGACAGAGAGAGTGTACAGACGTTAGCGTGGATGAATAAATCCTGTAACCCCGAGTGTGTCACTGCCTCGTTTCACGCTTCCAGACACACAAGATGGAAAACAAACTAACTGACGAGGCTGAGCTGAGCATCCAAGGCGCGTGTCGACCATTTCTAAACCGTAGTACTAGTTGTACAGCACAGGTTACAGCGATGCAATGGCAGTATTAGTAGCGTTCGAAAAAGTAGCCCCAAAACAAACAAATAAACGAGAATTACCGCCTCGCGGTTGATATGCCTTTCGCCAACCAGTCAAGTTGCAGTTTACATCCATGTCTGTCCAGAGTCATGTGATACACGCGATGTTACGTCATGATTCAGCTGTGGGTTTTCATTGGCCGCCCGTCACGGCGCTCACAAAGCGGAAGTGAAGGAGAAGAAGCGTTGGCGTTGAGCTCCTTGATTGACAGTCAGCGTTTTACCGAGGTTAACTGATGTTTCCAAGTTTACATTATTGTTATGTCCACGTTTTTAAACGTACTGTACGTAATGTACAAATGAACATTCAATCGAGTGGCAGCGCCATTGGACGCCGCGCCGATTGGCGAAGTGAAAGCGGGCTGGCCGAAACTCAGGACGCCAAAGCAGAGGACACGGCGAGCCAAGGAGCCATGCTGGTCTTTCGACCTTACCTTTTCAGTCGGGCGGCTAAACATTTAACTCCTAATATCAAATGCGCGAGTAAAACCGAGCTCTGTTATGATCCTAGACGTAACGAAGGTAATCAAGATTTCCCAAGGTTGGTTATGCTGTAGTCTCGCATTGCCAGACCTTCCTCCACAGCACTCCGTGATGGGAGAAAAAAATGTGCTCTGGTTTATTGGCATTTCTTTACACCAATCACAATGCAAAATAGCCTCGGGAAGGAACTTGTTTTGGTGGAACATGTGTACATTCAAAAGTAATTTTAGTCGTGCAACAGAAAACTCACAGATAGTGAGATATTGCACAGATAGTCTAGCTATTTGTCTGGATTTACCCTGCAGAGATCTGAGGAGCAGTTAACCAGAGTCCTCACAAATCCACCGGAGGCTAGAACGCCAACACAGAGAAAGCCCAAGGCAAAAGATATCCGGCGTATATAAGTGAAATCCTGTGGAATTTCTGTCGGCTATGGAGCTATCCCAGAAGTGAAACATCATGGATATAGACTAGTTATGCCGTGACAGTAGTGAAGACTTTGAAGCAATTTAATAATACTCAATAAGGTACTAAGTGTATTTTTTTTACACCCATGTACAAGACACTCCCACTGGTATTTGCCATAATCTTCGCAGTAATACACAGACGCTCCCACTGGTATTTGCGGTAATCTTAGCAGTAATACACAGACACTCCCACTGGTATTTGCCATAATCTTAGCAGTAATACACAGACGCTCCCACTGGTATTTGCCATAATCTTAGCAGTAATACACAGACGCTCCCACTGGTATTTGCCATAATCTTAGCAGTAATACACAGACGCTCCCACTGGTATTTGCCATAATCTTAGCAGTAATACACAGACGCTCCCACTGGTATTTGCCATAATCTTAGCAGTAATACACAGACGCTCCCACTGGTATTTGCCATAATCTTAGCAGTAATACACAGACGCTCCCACTGGTATTTGCCATAATCTTAGCAGTAATACACAGACGCCTCCCACTGGTATTTGCCATAATCTTAGCAGTAATACACAGACACTCCCACTGGTATTTGCCGTAATCTTAGCAGTAATACACAGACACTCCCACTGGTATTTGCCATAATCTTAGCAGTAATACACAGACGCTCCCACTGGTATTTGCCGTAATCTTAGCAGTAATACACAGACGCTCCCACTGGTATTTGCCATAATCTTAGCAGTAATACACAGACGCTCCCACTGGTATTTGCCGTAATCTTAGCAGTAATACACAGACACTCCCACTGGTATTTGCCATAATCTTAGCAGTAATACACAGACGCTCCCACTGGTATTTGCCGTAATCTTAGCAGTAATACACAGACGCTCCCACTGGTATTTGCCGTAATCTTAGCAGTAATACACAGACGCTCCCACTGGTATTTGCGGTAATCTTAGCAGTAATACACAGACGCTCCCACTGGTATTTGCCGTAATCTTAGCAGTAATACACAGACACTCCCACTGGTATTTGCCATAATCTTAGCAGTAATACACAGACGCTCCCACTGGTATTTGCCGTAATCGTAGCAGTAATACACAGACACTCCCACTGGTATTTGCCATAATCTTAGCAGTAATACACAGACGCCCTCCACTGGTATTTGCGTCGAATCTTAGCAGTAATACACAGACACTCCCACTGGTATTTGCCGTAATCTTCGCAGTAATACACAGACGCTTCCCACTGGTATTTGCGGTAATCTTAGCAGTAATACACAGAGCTCCCACTGGTATTTGCCATAATCTTAGCAGTAATACACAGACAACTCCCACTGGTATTTGCCATAATCTTAGCAGTAATACACAGACACTCCCACTGGTATTTGCGCCAATCTTAGCAGTAATACACAGACGCCCCACTGGTATTTGCGGTAATCTTAGCAGTAATACACAGACGCTCCCACTGGTATTTGCGGTAATCTTAGCAGCAATACACAGACACTCCCACTGGTATTTGCCGTAATCTTAGCAGCAATACACAGACACTCCCACTGGTATTTGCCATAATCTTAGCAGTAATACACAGACGCTCCCACTGGTATTTGCCGTAATCTTAGCAGTAATACACAGACACTCCCACTGGTCTTTGCCGTAATCTTAGCAGTAATACACAGACACTCCCACTGGTATTTGCCGTAATCTTAGCAGTAATACACAGACACTCCCACTGGTCTTTGCCGTAATCTTAGCAGTAATACACAGACACTCCCACTGGTCTTTGCCGTAATCTTAGCAGTAATACACAGACACTCCCACTGGTATTTGCCATAATCTTAGCAGTAATACACAGACACTCCTACTGGTCTTTGCCGTAATCTTAGCAGTAATACACAGACACTCCCACTGGTCTTTGCCGTAATCTTAGCAGTAATACACAGACACTCCCACTGGTATTTGCCGTAATCTTAGCAGTAATACACAGACACTCCCACTGGTATTTTCCATAATCTTAGCAGTAATACACAGACACTCCCACTGGTATTTGCCATAATCTTAGCAGTAATACACAGACACTCCTACTGGTATTTGCCGTAATCTTAGCAGTAATACACAGACACTCCCACTGGTATTTGCCGTAATCTTAGCAGTAATACACAGACGCTCCCACTGGTATTTGCCGTAATCTTAGCAGTAATACACAGACACTCCCACTGGTATTTGCCGTAATCTTAGCAGTAATACACAGACACTCCTACTGGTATTTGCCGTAATCTTAGCAGTAATACACAGACACTCACACTGGTAGCGGCTGTTTTCAAACTTGGGGTCGTTGTCGTTCTGGTCGGCAATGAGGACGGTGATCTGACAGATCCCGATGAGCGGCTCCTCGGCCTGATCCGTGGCCGTCACCGACAGCGTGTACTCCCTCTGACGCTCCCGGTCGAAACTCACCGTCGAGGCAATCACACCTGACAAAACAAAAAGGAACGGGACTGCGTGTTATTTTTTTCCGTAAAATGTCGGGGTGGGAATCACCAGAGGCCTCACGATACGATATCATCACGATACTTACGTCACGATACGATATTATTGCGATTTTAAACATATTGCAATATTCTGCGATTTATCGCAATTTATTACCTTTTTTCCAATTTCAAATTTTTCCCAATTTCAAAATATGTCCCCAAAAGGAAATTTTGTCAACATCTGTTGTATCTGAAAAGATACATTTCTCTGTTTGTTCATCTCACTTCAATTTTGTTGCTTCAAAATGGGGATTGTCAAGCAAACAAACTGACCAACACATATATCAAAATAGATCCATACTTGGCGTCTGTGTATCGATACAGTATTGCCACGGAAAATATCGCGATACTATGCTGTATCGATTATTTCCCCCCACCCCTAGTAAAATGGCAAACAGGATTCAAACAGCAGAGTCATAACGTGGAACTCACCGGTGTCAGGATCGATGTCGAACCCGGACGAAACTCCGTCTCGGTGCATGATGCCGTATTTGACCTCTCCGTTGACGCCCATGTCGGCGTCGTGGGCCTGGACGCGCAGGACAAACGTCCCCGGCGGCTGGTTCTCCAGGACCACCGCGTTCAGACTGTAGTTGTGACACTGAGAGCACAAACAGCACAACCAGAAGCTCAGTGTTTAATCTACTCCCTTAGGTAACACCTTATTTTAACGACCTGGTGCAGGTGCGTTTAGGGCGGGTCCAAATCCACTTTTGCTAGTTTGACGCCGGACAAAAGGCTCCGTGCGCCGGGCGCCTGGTTCTAAAAGGTTGTACTTAGTGTCTTCATTAATCAGAGGTGTGTTTTGGGCGTAACATGATTGCATGTCAACCAATCAGAGATCATCTCCCATTCCCTTTAAAAGCCAGGCGCGTTTGGACCTTGGAGCATTGCTGTTATGATGGAGGATTTCCACCCTAATATTTTTATTTGTAATCTGCTGCATGTCTGTGTGCTGCTGTGCGATCCTGTGTGTGTAACAAGCATAGTGTGTGAGCGCTGTGCACGAGCCTAGGCGCATTTTATTAACGCGCTGTTAAAGTAACAATGAAATGCTGCGTTATTGACTTTAGACCAGGTTTTCTGGCGCACAGATGGGTGCAGGTGCATTTGCTATTTAAACGACGCGGGCGCTGGATGGGAAACTGACAACTGCGTCGGTCTTAAACTAGCAAAGACTTCTTTTGCGCTGCGCTGCACCGGGTGCAAGATAGGGCCCTCAGTGTTTGATCACAGACTGTAACAAAATTGGCCGAAACTTCCAGGTCTGAACAGTGAAGCCAATGCTGAAGCTCCTTAAAGGGTTAACTACTGTTTTTCTCAACCTGGACTCTATTTTCCTATGTTTGTGTCAAAGTGACTGACGGGAACTACTATCTTTGACATCGGTCCAGTATTTACACAGTCCAGTGTCTGACAACATTATGGAAAGGATCCCTTCAGAGATAGACCTTTTAAAACCTCTTTGAGACCGTTCTGTTTATCCACAATAAACAAAATGGTTTTAGCGTGTATAGAGCCAACATATTTCCACATGTAAATCAGTAAACTTTGTGTTTATTTCGACCAAAACTAGAGTTGTGATGGTTGGAAATGTGGAAACACGACGCAAAACGGATTTTCGCAGTTATATTTTCCATCCCGGAACTCCTGTGTGGACTAGCCAGACCCTCCTCCGCAGCGCTGTGGAGGAAGGTCTGGCAATGTAAGACTGCATTGACTGCATCAGAGCACAGAGCCGAGTGCTTCTCTCACCTCCTGGAAGAGCGGCTTGTTGTTGTTGACGTCGTTGATCCCTACGATGACCTGGGCAGAGCTGCTGAGCGGGTACGGCCCACCGGACGCGTTGTCGTCGGTGGCGGTGATGTTGAGAACGTACTGCGGTCCCCGGAGCCTCGGAGGGGGGCTCCTCCGCAGCTTGATGATGCCTGGCACACACACACACACACACACACACACACACACACACACACACACACACACACGCACACACACATATTAAGTCTCTCAAACTGAGGCTACATGTACATAGCTACATTTCCCCCTCTCATTCCCCCTGCTCTAGTGTTTCCCCCTCTCATTCCCAAGCTCTCTAATGTTTCCCCCTCTCATTCCCCCTGCTCTGGTGTTTCCCCCTCTCATTCCCCCTGCTCTGGCATTTCCCCCTCTGATCCCCCCTCCTCTGGTGTTTCCCCCTCTCATTCCCCCTGCTCTGGTGTTTCCCCCTCCCATTCCCCTGCTCTGGTGTTTCCCCTCCTCATTTCCCCCTGCTCCTGGTGTTTTCCCCTCCTCATTCCCCCTGCTCTGGCATTTCCCCTCTGATCCCCCCCTCTGGTGTTTCCCCTCCATTCCCCCTGCTCTGGTGTTTCCCCCTCTCATTCCCCCTGCTCTGGTGTTTCCCCCTCTCATTCCCCCTGCTCTGGCGTTTCCCTCTCTCATTCCCCCTGCTCTGGCATTTCCCTCTCCCTCTCTGGTGTTTCCGAGCCCCTAAACTGGAGCCATTTGGAAACACTTCTGACCCGTTTTGTTTTGGAATTTGGCAACACCAACTCTGACGCCAACGTTTCTCATCCTGACTGGGTCTTATCGGTCACGACGTCTCGTTTTCTGAGACTAAGCTACTAACGTTACCATGGCAACTACCAGCAACGGGCGGAGTCTCCACGCTGCCTCCTGTTAATGGCCAGTATACAAGATTTGTAACGTTTAATGAAGGACATTTACACCTGTTTAACTGTTTAATCTGTTCAAATCGACAGGATAGCTTGAAGACAGGAAAGGGGGGGGGGGGGGGGCAGCAAAGGGCCACAGGGGCCCAAGGGCCCAACAAATGTATTTCTTTTTTTAAGGAAAATGTGTGGTTATTCACAACATTTGGAAAAATAATTCACAAAAAATGTAACATTTTCACAAAAGTTACTGGGTTGTCATGTTCTTTGTAAATTCTGTATTTTTGTAATTTTTTGACAATTTCATGTTTTTTCCAGAGAGAAAAAATGTACAGTAAAAATCTGTAAATTAAAACTGTATTTCTGTAGAACAGTTGTTTCTAAAGTGTAAGCTAGTTCTGCTCTCAGCATGTTCAGCACATCAGTAAATATAACAGCATTTAACAGAAGTCTGGTAAAGGTTGTTGGTAAAGTTCATGTTTTCCACTTTCTCTGAAATACAAACATTTCTTTAAAAGGTTTAAAAATTGCTTTTATGTTCACAGGCAGTAAAGAGTTGAGTTTCCTGCAGCCAGAGGACAGTTATCACAGTAAACAGACTCCTCTTCACAATATGTTTCAGTTAATAGAAAATAAATTAAAAAAAGAGGAAAAGAAAACACCTCAGAGCTGCTGAGGCCCTTAAAGTCATCATAAATAAACTTTGTGAAATGTTTTTTTTGCAGACTGGTTTTCAGTGCTCTGCTGTGCCCTGCAATGCCCTACAGTGCCCTGCTACATCCTGCAATTCCCTACAGTGCCCTGCTACATCCTGCTACGCCCTGCTATGCCCTACAGTGCCCTGCTACATCCTGCTACGCCCTGCAGTGTCTTGCTACATCCTGCAATGCCCTACAGTGCCCTGCTACATCCTGCTACACCCTGCTATGCCCTGCAGTGTCCTACTACATCCTGCAATACCCTACAGTGCCCTGCTACGCCCTGCTATGCCCTGCAGTGTCCTGCTACATCCTGCAACGCCCTGCAGTGCCCTGCTGCATCCTACTACGCCCTGCAGTGCCCTGCTACATCCTGCTATGCCCTGCTATGCCCTGCAGTGTCCTACTACGCCCTGCAGTGCCCTGCTACATCCTGCTATATCCTGCTACGTCCTGCTATGCCCTGCAGTGTCCTGCTATGCCCTGCAGTGCCCTGCTTTGCCCTGATACACCCCACAGTGCCCTGCTACACCGTGAACTACTACACCGTGAACTACTACAACTACTATTTCTAGTCACTGTTCCATTATCTTTATTGTGACTATTATTGCCACTGTTCATCACACCCTCAACCGGCACCGTCAGACACCGCCTACCAAGAGCCTGGGTCTGTCCCAGGTTTCTCCCTAAAAGGGAGTTTTTCCTCGCCACTGTCAGACTAAATGCTTGCTCTTGGAGGAATTGCTCTTGGGGCAATTGTTGGGTCTTTGTAAATTATATAGTGTGGTCTATACCTACTCTATCGGTAAAGTGCCTTGAGCTCAGTACCTGGCTAGCTCACCTGGTAGCGCAATGTGCTCACATATAGAGGTTTACTACTTAACGTGGCGGCCGTGGGTTCAACTCCGACTGCATGTCATTTCCCCCTCTCCCCTTTTAAGTCTAAGCTGTCCTATACAAATAAAGGCCTAAAATCTCTTGACATAACTCTTTCATAGATTTCATAATATAAATAAAACGGAATTGAATTGAATAGTGTGGATGTAGCCCACGACGTATACATTTGGACTGACATTTGGGTGGTGATGGCGCAGTGGATATGACACATGCCTTTGGTGTGGGAGACCTGGGTTTGATTCCCACTGCGATACATCAACCAGTGTGTCGCTGAACAAGACACTTAACCCCTAGGCCAGAGGCGTGCGACCTCTGATATATATAGCAATTGCAAGTCGCTTTGGAGAAAAGCATCAGCTAAATGATATGTAATGTAATATTGATATTGATGAGATGTTGAATTTCCCTGTCTGTCTGTCTTGGTTTCTCCGGCTCAGAAGAATGCAGTTTAGTTACAACCCTTTAGATTTCAATTTGTCTCATGCCTCTTGAATTTAAACATGTTGTTTTTAATCTCAAAGCTTGATATCCAATCCGCCCATGTCACATGAAGTGTAAATTAGGGAATTGGACTTATATAAGACATACGAAATTGGCCCTGGACCATCCAACATGAAGACTAAAAGGGCTTCAACAGATGTTTAATTTCATTATTGATCAAACTATTGGTTATTTTCTTAAATGTTTGAGGTTTTTACAATGTCAGCAAATTGTGAAAAATGCACGTCACACGTTCTGATTGTTCATCTTGAGATATTAACTAATTAAACCTGATTATCTTCACATCTGAGATGCTGGAACCAGTCCATTTTCAGCCACATTTTCGATTTTTCAATATCGATTGATAAGTGATTAGTTGTGTCAGCTGTACATGTGGTGTCGGGTGGTTTCTGGAGAAGCGTCAGATACAAACACATGTTGAGTTCAAAGATTAAACACAGTTTCGGCTGTGTGCGCCAACACCATTCAGCAGTGACTGTCGGCACAAATATCAGCGTGCAAAAAAACATCACATTATTCTATCTGAGGCCTCACAACAAATGTCAGACTTTTCAGCGCTAACAATCACTTCTACATTAACATAACAGAGCAGCGGAGCAAACAAACAGACAAATAAGCAGCTTTGGTAGCAACATGAATCGAGACACGGAGCGAACACATCTACATGAAAATACTTCACAACGCTTTGAAGTGACAAAGCAGAACAGCCGAGAGAGCCATAGGCCATCTGCGGCGTCTCTGTGTGTGTGTGGGTGTGTGTGTGTGTGTGTGTGTGTGTGTGTGTGTGTGTGTGTGTGTGTGTGTGTGTGGGCTTGTTTTACTATATTCATGGGGTCCAAAAACCGGGGAATACAGTATACTTGTGGGGTCTGCACAGCCTTGTGGGGTCCAAAATGCTGGACCCCCCAAGGTTAAAGGGCTGTTTGAGGGTTAAGACTTGGTTTTAGGATTAGGGATAGAATTAGGTTATGGTTAGGGTGAGGGTAAGGGTTAAGGTTAGGCATTTAGTTGTGATGGTTAAGGGTAAGGGGCTAGGGGATGCATTATTTCAACGACGGTCCCCACAAAGATAGTGAAACAAACGTGTGTGTGTGTGTGTGTGTATTTGTGTGTGTGTGTGTGTGTGTAAGAGAGTCTTAATATATCATTTATGTGCAAATGTTCATGCTTATATCTGTTTGTGCATGGACGCATGTATGTGTGTGCTGCAGAGCAGTGGAGCATTGCATGCTGGGTGATAAGGTGGCACAGAGGCTTAGAGACACACATACACACACACACACACACACACTAAGAGATAAACATGAAAAACATGACGGCGCATCACGCTGCTGCACATGAAGTTTATCTTCAAAAAGTCTCTCTGACACACACACACACTTTATATGAATACTGATTTATTCATGCATGCATGCATGTGTAACTCGACGGCAGGAAGACACCGCTCACTGCAGGAAATATCTACGTCCGGTGAGATCGCTGCCCTTAGTGTTTGTATCAAATATAAAAAAAGCGTGTTTGTATGATATCCTACGAAATTACGGTGACTGCCGGCCGGTCACATGACAGTTAAGGTCTTTAGAGTTAAATTTAGCCGAGAAAAGGTGACTGTGAGCGCCATCAGACTCCGCGACAAAAGGTGCGTGTCATGGGCAACAACAGTTAAGTTTAGACACTAGCATGACTAGTTAAGATGAGGAAAAAGATTGTGGTTTGGATTAAAAGTAGTACTCCCGGGACATGCGTGTGGGAGTCACGCTACGTGAAAGCATTTATTTGTCACTTTTACGAGTGCGCATGCATGAGAAAGTTTGGCCAAGAAAAGGTACGCGTCATGCGGTAACGACAGGTAAGTTTAGGCACCAAAACGACTAGTTAAGTTCAGAAAAGACATGGTGGTTTGGGTAAAAACATTAAAGGTGCCCTCCCATACATAACCGTTTTTACTTGTATTTTTTTAAATATGTCAGGTCCATATGTGTTTGTGTTATGTTGTGAATGTGAAAATGAACAGCTCTAGCCACTGGAAAGAAATAAGCAGAGAAATCAGGCCAATTACAAAAGCTGGTCAGTCTGACATCATACTGCCTGAGCTCATTACTATTCATGAGCTCGCCCAGTTGGGCTGGGTAAAGGATGCTGACAGCCAGGCTGTCATTGGCTAGCTGTTAGCCAATCAGATTCAAACAGCTTAGCTCATTGAATATTAATGAGAACTGGCAGAAATCGAGCTGTCTTCCTGTAGACTTTCTATACCACGCTAGAATGGCTTGAAACAAGGTAACCAAGGCATTTTTTCCACAAAAAATGTTACAGAGTCCATGGTAGAACTTAAGACATTACCACAAAGTCATGAAATACGTGTGGCAGGGCACCTTTAACTTCTTCCGGGACATGAACTCCGCTCCCAATTTTTAAAATCCTGTGTTTTAGGAGCCAAACATCCCCCCCGACCTCCTCCCTACGAGAGTCCTCACGCTCTTATACTGCAGCAGTCAACGTGCTGCTGCAGTAATAAATACATGGAATACACACCAATCAAAGTGCTTTACTTTCCGCAGCTATATGCACGAAAGGTTCATGAGCCTGAATACGAGCGTGTTTTCTCACCCTTCTGGTTGTCCAGCAGGAAGTTGCTGTCCTCGTTGCCGCCGGTGATGGCGTAAGAGACGGCGTCTCCGTCCGGGTCGTTGGCGTGAACGATGGCGACCAGCGTGTCTGGACCGGCATCCTCACTGAGGAACGTCTTATAACTGAGAGAGAGAGAGAGAGAGAGAGAGAGAGAGAGAGAGAGAGAGAGAGAGAGAGGGAGAGGGAGATAAAGAGAGAGTGAGAGAGAGAGACATCTAGTACAAACACAAAATGCAAGTATTATCCTGAAAATGCTATATACTGTATATAACAGTTGCCCTTTAAGCTAAATAAGCCTTTAAAAAAGACATTGTCACAAAGCTGAATACATGCAGGCAGAAAAAGGGCGGATAAAAAGAAAGGAAATAAAGTTTGAAACAAGTTCAGAAACACTAAGTGAAGACGAAGTCAGAAGGTGTGAAGGAGACAGACAGAGAAGTGAGAGAGGAGAGGTGAAGAGGGAGTGGAGACAGATGGAGGAGGAACAGTGGGATTCAAAACAACTTCATTAGCAGTCTGACTCTGTGGGCGAGAGAGGAGCGAGGAGCGAGACAGAGAGAGAGAGAGAGAGAGAGAGAGAGACAGAGAGAGAGACAGAGAGAAAGACACAGAGAGAGAGACAGAGAGAGAGAGACGAGAGAGAGAGAGAGAGAGACAGAGAGAGAGACAGAGAGAAAGAGAGACAGAGAGAGAGACACAGAGAGAGAGACAGAGAGAGAGAGACAGAGAGAGAGAGAGGGAAAGAGAGACAGAGAGAGAGAGACAGAGAGAGAGAGAGAGAGAGACAGATAGAGGCTGATGTCATTAGTACATGAAGTCACATTCAAACCTAGGAAAGGTGATGAGAAGTTAAACAGAAAACTACAAGAAAAGGGGAAGTGGAGGGAAAAAAAGAAAATATGACATTAATCCTACGCGCTCTGGGAGAAGACGGGCGCCTCGTCGTTGCTGTTGGCGACCCGGATGCGGACGGAGGCGGTGCCCGTGCGGGGGGGCGTCCCCGCGTCCACGGCGACCACCACAAACTCGTAGACGTGATTGGGTCGCTCGTAGTCCAGGCGACGGGCGGGGCTGACCACGCCCCCCGACGTGATGTCAAAGTCGCCGCCGTGGACGAAGTACGAGAGCTCCGCGTTCACGCGCTTCCGAAAGGCCCTCGGCCCGGGCCGGACTGGGGAGAGGAGGAAGAGGAGAGGGGGAGGAGGTAGGAAGAAAAGAGAAGGGTCAGTTTGGGTTTGTCCCTTTGTTGGACCAGACGAATCACAGAAATCAAAAAGAAATGAAGAAAAGAAAATCCTAAATCAAATTATTTTTTAAAACAACCAAACCTGTCAAAGTAACAAAAACGTGCTTTCTCAATCATAAAGGGTTCATACGCATTTTAACCATGACTTTTCCATGACTTTTCCATGACTTTTCATGACTTTTTCATGATTTTTCCATGACTTTTCCATGACTTTTCCATGACTTTTCCATGACTTTTCCATGACTTTTTCATGACTTTTCCATGACATTTCCATGACTTTTCCATGACATTTCCATGACTTTTTCATAACTTTTCCATGACTTTTCCATGACTTTTCCATGACTTTTCCTGACTTTTCCATGACTTTTTCATAACTTTTCCACGACTTTTCCATGACTTTTCCATGACTTTTCCATGACTTTTCCTGACTTTTCCATGACTTTTTCATAACTTTTCCATGACTTTTTCATGACTTTTCCATGACTTTTCCATGACTATCTGAGTTTCCCCTCAGAGGTTTAACTATAAACTAGAGGGTTTTTTTTAAAGTCCCTTTGTTGGACCATTTTCAGAGACGAATCACAATCACAGAATCAAAAAGAAATCAAGAAAAAATGAAAATCCTAAATCAAATAAATAACAAAAAAAGTTGTCAAACAAATAAAAATGTGCTTTCTAGGGCTGGGCAATATATTGATATTCTATCGATATCGTAATATAAGACTAGATACCGTCTTAGATTTTGGATATCATAATATTGCAATATGACATAAGTGTCTTTTCCTGGTTTTAAAGGCTGAATTACAGTAAAGTGATGTACTTTTTTTTTACCAGACTGTTGTAGCTGTTCTATTATTTGCCTTTTCCCCACTTAGACATTATGTCCACATTACTGATGATTATTTATCTAAACTCTAAGCGTGAAGATATTTTGTTAAAGCACCAATAGTCAACCCTATCGCCACAATATCGATATCGAGGTATTTGGTCAAGAATATCGTGATTTCTGATTTTCTCCTTATCGCCCAGCCCTAGTGCTTTCTTAAATCATAAATCAACCACCAACTTGCCATCCTCCCCCACAGAGCATATCACTCGAACTACTGAAATCCAGCAAATTGTCTGCTAATAGGAAAGCTCCACCCTCAATTGAAGCATCAGTAGAAAAATAAAAGGAGGAAGAGGAGGATGAGGGAAACGGTAGGAAGACAAGAGAAGGATCAGTAGAAGAGACAAGGGGAGAAAAATAAGTGGTAGAAAATAGATAGAGACAGGGAAAGGTGGATGATGAGGAGGAGAAGCAGACGGAGTAAGACGAGGAGTAGAGGAAGAGAGAGGGGGGGAGAAAAAGAGAAAAAGAAGAGCAAAAGAGAAGACAAGGGAGGCGAGAGGTGGAGGAGAAAGGACATGAGGGTGAGGGAGAAAAGGAGGAGGGAAAAAGGAGGAGGAGAAGGGAAGAAAAATATGAGGAGGAGAGGAAGAGGAGAAAAAGAAAAGGAAAACGGAGATGAGGATGAGGGGAAAAGGTAGGAGGAAAATAAGAGGAGGAGAAGGGATAGAAAATAAGGATACGCAAAAGGAAACGGGGAGGAACAAAGCGAAAAGAAGAAAGGAAAGAGAAAGGAAGTGAGAGAGAGAAAGAAGAGAAAGAAGAAAGGTGTGGAAAAGATATAAAGCAGAGTGGAGGAAGAAATAACTGTTGAATGTATGTATGAGGTGTGTGTGTGTGTGTGTGTGTGTCTCTGTCTGTCTGTGTGTGTGTGTGTGTGTGTGTGTGTGTCTGTGTGTGTGTGTGTGTGTGTGTGTGTGTCTGTGTGTGTGTGTGTGTGTGTGTGTGTGTGTGTGTGTGTGTGTGTGTGTCTGTCTGTCTGTCTGTGTGTGTGTGTGTGTGTGTGTGTGTGTCTGTGTGTGTGTGTTTGTGTGTGTGTGTGTGTGTGTGTGTGTGTGTGTGTGTGTGTGTGTGTGTGTGTGTGTGTGTGTGTGTGTGTGTGTGTGTTTCTGGCTGTCAGCCTAATAAGAGCAAAGACTCGCTGAAGTCGGACTGTTTGATCTCAACCAGCCACCAGCAGCGATGACAGATGGGTGTCTGTGTGTGTGTGTGTGTGTGTGTGTGTGTGTGTGTGTGTGTGTGTGTGTTTACCTTGCAGCAGGGAGCTTCCCGGTGCGATGCTCTCAGGTATGTTGTCTCTGGTGTAGATGGAGTGGAGGAACTCCGGCGTGCAGTCGTTTTCATCCGTTACGTGGACGACAACCTGTCAGGGAGCGTCTGGTGGTTATTATTGTTTCATATTGGATTCAAATTAATGTCCTCGTGTTCATTTCATCCTGTTAATAATCTGCACTGACCCACCTACGCTTAACTGCTCCTCAGATCTCTGCAGGGTAGATCCAGACAGCTAGCTAGACTACCTGTCCAATCGGAGTTTTCTGTTGCACGACTAAGGCTATGTTCACACTTGGCGTCTTTTTTGACAAGAAAAAGTTGACTTTTGTAGTGGAAAAAAAAGCTGGCAGCGTTTTGGTTCCAAAAAGCAGCTGAGAGCGTCTTTTGTTGCTATAACAACAGCTACTACAGCATCCTAGAGCGCTATGTGGAGCGGTGCTAACGTTAGATAAAACAAAGTGGTGGAGCGAGCTAGAGAAAGAACAGAGAGAAAGAGAGAGAGAGAGAGAGAGAGAGGTGCTAACATTAGATAAAACAAAGTGGTGGAGCGAGCTAGAGAAAGAACAGAGAGAGAGAGATAGAAGAGAGAGAGAGAGAGAGAGAGGTGCTAATGTTAGATAAAACAAAGTGGTGGAGCGAGCTAGAGAAAGAACAGAGAGAGAGAGAGAGAGAGAGAGAGAGAGAGGTGCTAATGTTAGATAAAACAAAGTGGTGGAGCAAGCTAAAGAAAGAACAGAGAGAGAGCGAGAGAGAGAGAGAGAGAGAGAGAGAGAGAGAGAGGTGCTAACGTTAGATAAAACAAAGTGGTGGAGCGAGCGAGAGAAAGAACAGAGAGAGAGAGAGAGAGAGAGAGAGAGAGAGAGAGAGGTGCGAACATCAGATAAAACAAAGTGGACCTTCCTTCGCAGCGCTGTGGAGGAGGGTCTGGCAATGCGAGACTAATTACCCAATAAGATGATAGAAAAAAAATCAAAAGATAACATCACTGCTTGTTGGTCCTCAAAAGTTTGGGTCCTGAATTAGTTGGAAAGACTTTGACTTTCCTGTTCCAAAATCTCACTCACGCAGACAATGATGAAGACATGTGTCTCCTGGTCGAGGAGAGAAACTCATTTCCTTCTTATTTCTCTCTCTCCTTTAAACCTCCCTCCCTCCCTCCATCACCTGAGCCCGAGCCTTTTCCTCTCGCTCCCGTCCAGTTCACCCACTATCCCGAGCCACTGGAGCTCAAACCAAAATGTTATTTTCCCTTCCCGCGGAGCCTGATTTAACCCGAGCCCGAGCACCTGCGCACACATTTCCTACGCAGCCCTGAACCTTCCACACGCCGCCTGTTCGGTAACAACAGCAGCGGAGGAGGAGGAGGAGCAGGAGGAGGAGGAGGAGGAGGAGGAGGTTTAGATGCACGGCTGCTTCTGCAAAAAAACGTGGACTGCATATTTAGAGAGTTCAACAGCAGACGGGAGGGAAACACTTTTCACTTGAGACCCTGCAGCTAAATAGGAATGTATTCACTCCATTTTAAAAAGATGGATAAACTCACTCCTCCACTGCAAAGTTAAAACACATCCAGAACAAATTAACCTCTGACCAACAGTCCGACTTTACCATCAATTTTCAGCTGTTTTGAATGTTTACGGGACTTAACTTTGAGGTTATTTCGGATATTTTGGCCTAGAGCTGGGCAATATATCGATATCATATCGATATCGTGATATGAGAGTAGATATCGTCTTAGATTTTGGATATCGTAATATCGTGATATGACACAAGTGTTGTCTTTTCCTGGTTTTAACGGCTGCATTACAGTAAAGTGATGTCATTTTCCGAACTTACCTGACTGTTCTAGCTGTTCTATTATTTGCCTTTACCCACTTAGTCATTATATCAACATTACTGATGATTATTTATCAAAAATCTCATTGTGTAACTATATAAGCGCCAATAGTCAACACTACAATATCGTTGCGGTATCGTAATCGAGGTATTTGGTCAAAAATATCTTGATAATTGATTTTCTCCATATCGCCCAGCCCTATTTTGGCTAGATGTGAGATTTCTACGGCTGCTACCAAGGGCGTAGGTTTTGTTTTAACGTTGTGGGGGGGGGGGGGACACATTATTACCGGGGACCCTGGGGATCCCTCCCCCAGAAAAGTTTCAGCGTCAAACACTTCTATTTCCTACACTCTAAGAAATAAAGCCGTAAAAATAACAGAATAAGTTCTGGCAGCTCATTACCACGGACTTCGCCCCATAATAAAAAAACTAAAAAAATAGAAGTTATGTGTAGCTACAGTTAAAATACAGAACATTTTCTGTTAGGCCTGTTATATGAAATTCTCTAATACAAAGCTGTTCAGTTAGTAAACTTCTGAAAACATTGAATAAAACTTCATAAATGTTGAAAAAAAGTGCCACAAAAGATAAAAAAAAAAAAAGAAAAGTGACAACATGGACTTAAAGGAGAACTCCGGCCAATTTTTACATTAATCTTGATCGCTAGAAATATGCGAGTACTCTCGATACAAAAAACAAAACAAAAAAAAACAAGCCAAATCAGTGCTAGCAATCAGAGTTGCTGCAGTTACGTGTTGAGCTCTCACTTAGCTATGACGGCAGTTTTGGGGGCATGTTCGAGTGCCTTTGTGCCTCTTAACAGACACCGAATGCAATTAAAATGTCTGTGCAACATGAACAGGGTCCTTACGTGACAACAAGACTCAGACATTGTTTAAATTCACCTACCCTGTCTCCTGCCGGTAGCTACCTCGCCCTGCTAGCTGCTAGCCGTGCAGCTAGCAGCTAGATGCACGGCCTATTTCTCGCTTAAAATGTTTTCAGAAACATGTTTCGGTGAACTATTTTCGTAAAATACGAGATCGTATTCAGAACGAGACACCATCAGAGTCGGTTTTGAAATTCGGGGCGCAGCCAGACCCATGTGACGCGTTCGTCCAATCAGCTGCCATGTGTTGCGTTTGTCACGCTCATCCCGCTTGTTATTTCCAGTAAGTGTTTTAACAAAAGTGTCGAAAGTGGGCACTACAGCAGTAAGTGGTTAGTGCACTGACGAACCGTGCGACCCACACACGCTCCGAACCGAGACAAGCCAACCGAGCGGTTCGGATGTTTTTTTCGTGAACCGTACCACCCCTACTTGTTTGGTCTCGAAAATGTCAGAAAATGTAATAAAATGTCAATCAGTGTTTTCCCAAAAGCCCAAGATGACGTCCTTTAATGTCTTGGTTGTGACGGGAAGATTTCATTCTTAAATCTTTCTGCTTGGTTGGCGGGGAAAAGAAAGTGACTCATCATCCGCTCATTAACCGTCAGGAGACGACTGTGTGA
Organism: Perca fluviatilis; assembly: GCF_010015445.1. NCBI lineage: Eukaryota > Metazoa > Chordata > Actinopteri > Perciformes > Percidae > Perca > Perca fluviatilis. Next base: position 35,695,159 of record NC_053118.1, read on the forward strand.
CGAGCTCATGTTTGGAAAATGTCAGAGGAAGCTGCAGGCAGCAGAAAACTGCAGACGCTTCATTAAGATGTTCAACGTTAAGCTTTCTACACCGACTGGCACGTTGTGTTCTGGATTAAGGTGAGCAGCTTTGTTACGGCGCCATCAATATCCTTCAAATATCTCCCCAAACTTGACAGCTAGAGCGAGAGATGCCCAGTGTTGGGAAGGCATTGAACGATAACACATCGTGGTGTAACTGTTCCGTTTTCCTAATTCTCCTCAATTGACTGCTGTACTTGGGTGAAATTTGATCAATCTGATCTGAATCAAATGTTGGAAAAACCTACAAAAAAAAATCGCCAAAAACATTTTTTTTTAAATGTACGGAAAAAGTGACAAAAACGTGTTAAAAAAAAGGGACAAAAAAATTGGAAAAAAAAACATCGGAAAAACGGCAAAAAAGTGACAAAATAACTGGAAAGAAAGTTTTTTTTTATAAAATCGACAAAAACGTTGAGAAAAGTGTAGAAAAAGAACAACTAAATGTTGAAATTTCGACCCAGAAAAACACAAAGTTAGCATGGTCACAGAACCATTTAAGCCTTGGGTCAAATGGTTCTGTGTAAGCAGCGCCGGGCCGTGGCATACGGGCAGTATAGGCAAATGCTCGGGTAGTCCAAACCATCAAAGAAAATGCAAAGACAATAAGAAAACGACAAACGTAAAATAAAAGTGACCAACCTTTTTTTCAAAGACCAACAAAAACACAATAAAAAGACAGAAAAAGCCACAATGTTGAGAAACAAACAAACACCTAAACCATCAAAATAAGCGACAAAAATATCGGAACAAAATAAATAAATTAAAAAGCACCAAAAAAGTCGAAAGAAAACGACAAAAATGTTGAAAAAAACGTCGGAAAAAGTGACAAAAATGTTGAAAAAGACAAAAAAAGCTGAAATCTTGCCTATACTGGCACCAAATTGGTTAGGGCCAACACACACACACACACACACACACACACACACACACACACACACACACACACAAACACACAGGGCCTTTAGAGAGAATTAGCCAGCCGAGCTTATAGAGCAACAGAGGCCTTTGGGGCAACGCTGGTAGTTTAGCAGCTATTCTCTGTCTGTTTACACCATCTGGACACGAGCAGGTAATAATGTGGGTGTGTAGGTGTGTGTGCACGTGCGAGCGTGTGTGTGTGTGTGTGTGTGTTAGTATGTGTGTTTGTTAATGTGAACAGATGTAGCTATCAGCTGTATTAAGTCTTTGGAGCCTCCTGCAGTAATGAGAGTCAAAACTTAGCAGCCAGCTTTCTGCACTTAGCAGAGTGTTAGCTTCTTAGCAACGTGTGCGTGCATGTGTTTGCGTGTGTTTGTTTGCGTGTGTGTGCGTGTGTGTGTGTGTGTGCATGCGTTTAGTTTAGTTTTTTTACGCATAACGCAGAATAAACAGCAACATGAAACAGTTGCATCACGGCATCTGATTCCGCGGCAGCTCTCTCTTTCTCTCATTAATAATTAAGACGTTATTTTTCCACAGAGAGCGCCATGTGCAACTGTCCAGAGATTTATCGTGTTTTTCGGGGGAGCAGCGGACGTGCAGCTCTGCGCCGACCTTCCTGACCCAGCTGCTTGAAAACGGATTCATACCGCGACTGACGCGGGAGCGATTAAAGAGCCTGCAACTTCCGAAGAGTCGGCAGGAATGATGAATTCCTGCAACATATGAAGAAATACTACACCACCTCAGAAAAAAAACACAGCTGAACCTGGCTGCACTTTAATATGGAAGTGATTAAGGCTGCGTTCACACTCATGGCGGCAGTCGTTAGAAAGGTGAAAAAGCGAGGTCTTCTCTTTCATTTTGAACGGGGGATAGCGCGCTTAGGCTGCAGCGGTGAGGGCGGGAAAAAAAAAACGTAGTCTCGATTAACGGCGTTTTCCAGCTGCGGCGATGTGTGCTGCCGCTGTCTAAAACTTCGAGCTAGCGCGCTACACGCTGAAATGTCAAGTTTTTAAGAAGATTTGGATGGTGCAACAAGGCAGGTCTGCTCGGTTCTTTCAGGGAAGGATTGTAAAGATTTACAAAGAATATATTTAGGGTGTTTCCTCTCTAACTGGGACATTTTGGGAGCGATTGGTGGGATTGCTGTGGACGAAGTACACACGGAGATACACTGGTAAGAGCCAATGAGGTTTAACCATGTATCAGCTCATTTAAATATCTCACGTTACTGTGTTGTGTCAACAGTTAACTTCATTTAATATTGGATGTGGTGTTTTCTTTTGGGTGCAAATGTTTTCTGCTACTACTTGGGTGGAGTGATTTGCTCGCAGCACTCCAGGAGAACTCTCTGCTCCTCACCACAGGGCTTCTCAGGTGCTGCGAGCAAATCACTCCGCCCAAGTAGCAGTAGTAGCAGTGCTTCGCCTTCTGAGAATATAGTTCCCAGTATGTATACGGTTAGAAGATGGCTGTGTCTCATGTGACCTTGTTATTTGTACACGCTGTGACTATACAAGAGGAAAATGTTGGCGTTATCTGGTCACTTATTGGGAGCAGTAGGCAAGATGGAGCCGGTTACCTCCAGGATCAGTGCTAAGCTAGGCTAGCAGTGGGTGCGTCAGACATACGTGGTTACAACACGCACGGAGACGATTGTGATTGGTTTGAAGAAACGCAAAAGGACCCAGAGCGTTTTCTACTATCCCAGAATGTATCTGTGGTTTAGCCAGACCTTACTCCACAGCGCTGTGGAGCTAGCAATGCGAGACCCTCTGTTTGTGTATGTGTGTGTGTGTGTGTGTGTGTGTGTGTGTACCTCTGCCACGCCGCTGAGGCCAGTGTCGGGTTCGGAGGCGCGGACCTGCAGGGTGTGGAGGTTGTGTCCGCTCTCGTAGTCCACCGTCCTGGTGAGGCTGAGCGCGCCGCTCTCCTGGTTGATGCTGAACAGATTCCCAGGATTCACCAGCAGCATGTAGGACAGAGTCTTCTTCTGGAAGGAGACGGCCTGAACCACCGAGACACTGCAAGACACGCACACGCACACGCACACACACACACACACACACACACACACACACACAAAGAGAGAGGCAAGACTTAGATCACATGTGCCAAACCTGGCCCCTCACAAATTGATATCCAGCCCTGCATTTCAATTTCATAAATTTTAAATCAAGTTGTGCACCATACCAAAAAAGACTGGAAACTGTAATTACAGTATAAAAAAAATGTAGACAATGTTTTTGCTTGATTTCCTTAACTCTATGATGGCTGAGGAACTTTTTCGTTGACTTTTGTAGAGCTTTGTGTTGACTGAATGTGACAAAAGTCAAAAAAGCGACCAAAGTGCCACAAAAAAGTTGTAAAAAGTGAATTTTAAATCGTTAAAACTTTTGTGAAATCTCCTTATGAGCAATCTTCCTCAGAGTCAAATAATGTAAAGTGTAATCAGTTTAATCTCCATTACCAAGACAGTATCATGTCTCATCGTTATCGTGGAACTGCGGTCAAGCGGCGGCTGATTTGACCACGGAGATCCGAGTGTCGGCTGTCTTTACCGCAGTATCACGTAGTAGGCCAGTGGTCCTCAAACTTTTTTTCAATAATGTTCCCTTTTGAATTGTTTCTTTAAGCCAAGTACCCCCTGACCAGCGCTAATCATTTTTGGTTAAAAAAATAAATTAATTAAAAAGTCTATATAAAGAGGAACAGTATAGCGCTGAGCCTGTCAGCGATAGACTTACTCAGTGGTGTAGTCAAATGTATCGTGGTGGGTATACTGTACTGTATATAAATATATTGGCCTATATATATGGGCCAGAATCTGCCTTTGGGGAAGAGGGGCATATCATAGTGGGGGGCCTGGCTGTCCTCCCCCAGGGTTATTTTGAGCGTCAAAGACTTCATTTACTGCATTCAGATAACGTTAATGCATCAATTTACAGTGGAAATCCCTTTATTTATCCTATGCGAAGAAGAAAAACACAGATGACAATTCTAAATATATCAAAAATATAATGGAAAGTATGTTGTTGCGTGTCAATGGGCGATTTTTAAGTGGGTATATGGAAATCCTGGAGCTTTCTTAGTGGGTATACTGCGTATACCTGCGTATCACGTAGACTACACCATTGGATTTACTAAACAACAGTCTTGTAACTGAAAAAAGAATTTAAATGCTGATGAGAAAAGGAACTGTAAAAAAAAACTGAACAAAAGCTGTAAAAAAGACAAAACCTTGGAAAAAGATGGTAGAAAGAAGGAAGGAAGGCAAGAATAGGTCGAAAATAGTATCAAAAACAGTGACATAACTTCGAAAAAAGCAGGAAACTTGTAAAAATTAGGAGAAGGCAAGAATAGGCCTAGGTCCAAAGAAGGAGACACAAATGTCACATTTTTGGTAGGAAAAAACAAAAGTCTACATAAAGAATAACAATGTTCTGGACAACAGCCTTACGTAACTATTAAACATTTTGTTAAATATCTCACGCAGTCCTCCAAAGTACCCCTAGTACTATTGAAAAACTATTAAAACGATTATTTAAAAAATGGTAGACATTCTGACAGTTGCGCGTTGGCTGTAAAATGGGGTTGGAGGCGTAGCTTCCAGTCGACAAAAAATGGATTGTAAAGTTTGTAAGTACACCAGAAGTTTAGGTAAATAACACTTGCCTTCTGGCTTCTGCTCTCTGTTGTTGTTGTTGTTGCTGCTGTAAGACGAGTGCTTAGGGACGTCTACAAATTACAACACCGAAAAGAGATGCAACAAAAATATTTATTAATTTAACTTTTTTTTTAAAGTAAGTGCTGTAGTATAACTAGCAGGAGACAAGTAATAATTGAGGTAAGTTTGGAGACATTACCTTATTTAATCATTGAATTAATAAATATTTTTGTTGTAACTCTTTTCGGTGTAGTAATTTATAGACGGCCCTAAGCACTTGTCTAACTGCAGGTAGCAGCAGCAGCAGCAACAGAGAGCTGAAGAGAGCAGGCAAGTGTTCATAAACTTCTGGTGTACTTACAAACTTTCCAATCCATCGTTTTATGAGAGCATAACCTATTTGTACTACTTGTAGACGTTTGGTATCATTTCGGGCATTATTAGTGGGGTCATTTACGAGATACAAACGTGGATCCATTAGCCCCTGCGCTAAGCTATTCAGCTGATAACGCTACTCTAGCTAACTCTCCCAATGTTCGACCCAGGTGAAAAAAGCTTCTGGGGGGGTGTTTGGCTCGAGGTCATGGTGCAAAGGACCCTAGGGTGAATTACTCTGAACCATCACTTTAAATGAAGCCCAAAATATGTCGTTGACTAGAAATCGCTAGTATCAGCTAGCGACTACCTAACGTCTACCTAACGCTACCTAACGTCTACCTAACGTCTAACGTCTACCTAACGCTAGTATCAGCTAGTGGCTACCTAACGTCAACGTTAGGTAGCCACTAGCTAACGCTAGCTAGCAGGGTTTGTCGTGACTTTGCCTGGAGCGCTACCAAGTCGTGAGTCATGACTTGAAGTCGTAACTTACGGGCTAAAAATTCTGTCTGGAACGCAGCATTACATTGGGCTTTGGGTCTTTTGGACCAGTTTTAGCTAAATATGGACTTTGAATTAGGACAGTAGTTGGGACGTTACCCCTTGCTCATGGATTGTAATAATTCGGATAGCATCCGTGGAGTAGGAACTTTTGGGGGTATTGATACACGAGGCGCTAAGCCATTTCGATTTTTCCTGTCTGGAAAATTAACATCGTGCTGCATTGAAGCAGACTTGAAACTAGCGATTGAGACCATAAACTCATTATGAAAATGTTAACTGAGGTAATAAATCAAGTGAAAAGTAGGCTCATTTTCCCATAGACTTTTATAGAAACGGATTTCCGTTTGGAGCCGGTAGAGTCGCCCCCTGCTGGAAGATTAGAGAGAGCGCCACTTTAAGGAGCTTCAGCATTGGCTTCACTTTTCAGAAACTGGACGCATCGTACTTTATTTTTACAGCCTATGGCAGCATGTGAATGATAAGACAACGAGAAGACGATGACGGACAAGAACGCTGACTGAAAAAAAAAAAAAAAAGGCCAAAGATATGACCACAGGACGGCAGGACGCTGCTCCACATTCCTGTTTCCAAACTGGCTTATAAAGTGAAGAGGAGCCGTGACGCAGCGCTGCAGCCTTCACGGAAACCATCACAACCTGGTTAATCAATTAGACTAAAATACACACACACACACACACACACACACACACAAGCCTGCAAACACACACACAGAGACACAGGACATTAACACACATATGAAGGGACACAATGGAGGCAGAAACACCCACAGACACACTGCTGTGGGGTGGCATGGATACTTGGATATTAATACAATGTGCTTTGCGCCAGCAGCCCTGAGGGACACACACACACACACGCACGCACACACACACACACACACACACACACACACACACACACACACACACACACACTCCCCTTCATGTTTATCCAGACCTCGCTTTTAATAAATATTTGAATTTGCCACACTTTCAAATTCTCCGCCTCAGGCCACACTCAAACATCTGGGTCCTCTTCCTCCATCCCCCCTCTTGTCCTTCTCCTCATCTCCTCCTCTCCTCCCTCGCCCCTCTCCCTCCCTCCCTCCCTCCCTCCCTGCCTCTCTCCTTTCTCTTCTCCTCCTTCTCCTCCATTCTTCTATCACTTTCTCCCTCTCTCTCTCTCCCCACCCCCTCCACCTCTTCCTTCATCTTCCTCCTCTTTTCTTTTGTCTCGCTCTACAGGGCTCATCTTTGCATGCATCACATGACATGCAAAGCTAAGGAGCCGGCCGTGGACACACGTGCACACACACACACACACACACACACACACACACACACACACACACACACACACACACGTGCAAATGCCATTTCCACACTCAGTATCTGAGGCGGTGGAATGTAAATGATGTTTCTGTAAATATGGTGGAAGAAATAGACACAAACAGACACTTGTGTCCATAAACACACACAGAGCAGATACAAACACATATAAAACTACAAGTACTACTATTACTAAGATTTTAATCTATAGCATGAGCTTTTCACCCATTTGTACTCATACAATTGGTGTGACAAATTCTGACAACAAGCATCTTGAATCTTGATTCAGGATCGGTTTTAAATTCTCTCCGTCTGTCGAACGAGCGAAGGTTGGCTTGTGGTTTCGTGTCACTTTGAGCTTTATTCTTTGTCCTTCGGTCAATTCTTTTCTTTTTTTCTGCTGAACCTGCCCCAGTGTATCTGCTAAAAGCACAAAATATAACGCCAAAGGACCCAGGGCCAGACTTGAACCCTTGACCTCTGCAGTTGAGACTGAACCTCAGGCTCACTGCCAAACTTTGCCTGGAAAATGGAAACACGCTGCACGACACGGCAGCTGCTGGCCGTAACTGTAAATCATTTTGTCTGATTTGGCGGAGGAATCGGACCCTGGGGGAGGACAGGCATTCAGAATAAATACAGTAACGCCACACGTCACCAAACTGCTTATCGGACTGCTGCGGGGAACTCACGGTTGTCCGACAGGCGTGTTCTCCGGTACGTTCAGGCTGTAGGTGGCGTTGGTGAACTGCGGCGGCCGGTAGCCGGCCAGGATGGCCACTGTGGCCGGCGTGCCTTTACGACCACTCCCGTCCATCGCCTGCACCCGCAGCAGGTACTCCTTACTGGGGGTCAGAGGTCGTCCCGTGGTCCTAATCTCACCGGAGCGACGGTCCACCTCGAAGCACTCCTCCCCACCTGCATGGACGAGACGGAAGAAAGAAATGTTGTTTGACAAACTGATACAGTTTAAAACTAGACATTGTAGAGCAGGGGTGTCAAACTCAACTTCCCAGGGGGCCACACTGGAAAATAAGAATCACATCAAGGGCCAGACATGTTTAGTTTATTGATAGGCTTTTATTTAATTGAAAAAGTAAAATATATTTGACTGTATTATTGCATGTGTCATATAGTCTTCTCACTTACAGTTTGGTCAACATAAAGTCCTAAAGAAGTCAGGAAAAAGTTCCTCAGCCATCATAGAAAAGAAGTGCCGAAAAACGTCGGAAAAAGTGACAAAAATGTTGGAAAAAGTGGCAAAAATTTCAGAAATTCTTTTTTTAATTCGGCAAAAGTGACAAAAACATCAGAAAAAGTGACAAAAACTAGTATATGTGGGCCGGATCATAATCTGTGAGGGGCCGGATTTGGCCCGCGGGCCTCGAGTTTGACACATGTGTTGTAGAGTGACTGCAACAGGTACGTAGCCTGGATGCCAGCCGAACTTAGCCACAACATTTGAGGTCGGGAAGTTCGGTCTGGACTTCATCCGTTGTGGAACAACTATGCTCGAACCAGAGCTGTTCGGACCAATCAAATTGTCAGGGGGCGGGCTTTATACGATGATGGACAGATGATCAACAGTAAATGTAATCAACCATGTCACCAAAGAGCGCTTGGGTTGAATTTGTTTTTACGACAACGGCTGCCGCTGGAGAACTGAGATGGGGAGATTCCTCCATCGCGTCTGTTATAGAAGATATCGACGGCGCATTCATTTAAAAAGAGGAACAGAGAACTGCGATCAAGGCATTTGTCGATTGGAAAGATGTTTTTGCCGTCCTTCTTACGGGATTCGGTAAAAGTTTAATTTCTCAGCTGGCCCCGATGGTCGCTAAGAAGATGTGGGGGGGTGTCTCTGATTGGTTGTAGGTCTGCAGAGGCCTTTTCTTCCCTGGTTCGGTTGAAACACGCCCCATAATCACAGCCCAAATGGAGCAGCATCAGACTCAGATTCTGACTAGAATCTGAGTCTGACGACAGTCTGAAGTGTTTCATGACAATAAGTCGTATTATGATAGACGTAGTGTAGAAAGATAGTGTAGAAAGCAACACACGCACACACACACACCCACCACTTGCTTTGTCTCCTTTGTGGTGCAGGGAATTAATTACCCCGAAGATCCATTTCATAGATAGATAGATAGATAGATAGATAGATAGATAGATAGATAGATAGATAGATGGAGTCACAGCTGTCCAGTTTAAAACCTAAATTAAAAAGATAGAAGCTGGAGGGCTGCTGTTTGTGTATTTCTTGCTAAGGACCCTTCTGGACCCTTCTGGAGCAACGGCTGTCTGTGTGTGTGTGTGTGTGTGTGTGTGTATGTGTGTGTCTGTGTGTGTGTTAAAACTCTAAAACTCTATGAAGACTCTGAGAAAGAGTGCAGGTTCATTTTTACGCCCCGAGTTAAGAGAGGAGGAGGAGGAGGAGGAGGAGGAGGAGGAGGAATGCAGGAAAGATGTAAAAAGGGATGGACAGAAGAAGAGGAGAAGGAGCACAGAGATGATGGAGGAAGTAAGAAGGAGTAAGGAAGGAAGGAAGGATGGACGAGAGGAGAAAAGGAAGCCCAGCTGTTGACCAGAGGGTTTTGAACCAGCAGCAGCTGCATCCAAACCGTCAATCATCTCCTCCTCTCTATTTGTGGAGAGATTTTTTTGACATGAGGTCATCTGAGTCTTGCTCGAAGACGTCCCGTTTGTTTCTGCAGGTGGGGTTTCATTATCAGGGCTCTTACAGGTCAGTCTTACTCCACTCCTCTTTAAAAAGAGTCAGCAGGAAACATTTAAAAGTCAGCTCAAGTTTTTAACCAATTCACAGTTAGTGACACACAGCCGTCCGCCAGAAATGAGAAGCCAGCATTTGTTTACTTCTGTGTGAAAAGAAAGGCCATTGTTTCTGCAAAATTACTATCAATTTTGGGTGGTAACTCTGCCACTGACATAGCCTGGTTGACACCAGACCCTTCTCAAGTCCGCCTCAACAGTTGTGATTGGTGTAAAGCCCGCCTCAACAGTTGTGATTGGTGTAAAGCCCGCCTCAGCGGTTGTGATTGGTGTAGAGCCCGCCTCAGCGGTTGTGATTGGTGTAAAGCCCCCCTAACGGTTGTGATTGGTGTACAGCCCGCCTCAACGGTTGTGATTGGTGTACAGCCCGCCTCAGCGGTCGTGATTGGTATAAAGCTCGTCTCAACAGTTGTGACTGGTGTAAAGCCCACCTCAGCGGTTGTTATTGGTGTAAAGCCCGCCTCAGCGGTCGTGATTGGTGCCTCAATTTTGGGGACATTGGAAATGGGTTTGAATGGGCTCTTCGCCAGACTGACTTGCAGAGCAAATCTCAAATTTGCCGGAAGTTCGTCAGGGTTTACCCAGGCTACCACTGACACTGACACGTCCTCCCCCGAAAAACACTCCCAGACGTCGTTAGCACTGCACAAGCAGCAATTACGACTCATATTTACAGTACGTTTAAAGTAACAGCGCCCTCTAGTGGGGCTTTACGGAACAAACAGAGCTACGTCACGTTCTGCGTCACGTGCTGTTTTTAACCCAAACTACCATCTATTTCTAAACTTAACTAAGTAGTTGTTGTGCCTTAACCTAACCAAACTGCGACCAAGTCACCGCGACCGTTACGTTCTCTGGTTGAAATTTGATGTTGTATTTCCGCCACTGCCAGGGGCGCTAATTTATGAAAGGCTCCTGTGGGTCGTATTAGAGGGGTAGGAACAAACGACCGATACGTCGTATGGTTTGGAGAACTTGTTGCTGCCACCATCATCATCTTACACTGCATGTGTTTTGTCCTAAAATGCTAACAGAAACTAATACTGCGTTCCAGACACAATTTTTAGCCCGTAAGTTACGACTTCAAGTCATGACTCATGACTTGGTAGCGTTCCATGGTTCAGGTTAGGCTACCCAACGTTGACGTTAGGTAGCGGCTACCTAATGCTGACGTTAGCTAGCGCTAGCTAATACTAGCGATTTCTAGTCGGTGACATATTTTGGGCTTCATTTAATAAACATAACCTGTAATAGTACACAATCGCATGTTTATTGTTTTGATTACAATGTGCGGAATAACTTTACGTTGCCTATTTATGGCTATTTATTTCTATTTCTCACGGTAATCACCGGCGTCTGTACAGCATCAACAGTGGTCGCTATTGTTGTTTATGTGTGTGAGACGTCAAAAACTGTAACTTTTCAGTTTCCGCGGATACTTCTGCATCTTATCTCCTCCGGGAAAACTCGCCCGCGTTGCATTCTGGTATACAGGAGTAAAATGTACGGTACATCGTATGTACACTCAGATTAACAGTGCATTGTGGGTATTTGACAGTGGACTATATAGTGAATGGAGTTAACCGCGGAGAATTCGAACACCACTACAAAGTGGCGAACATACTATATAGTGCACAATTTCAGTGATAGGGAACTGTTTCCAACACAGCTAGACTCATCCAAGAAAGGGTTCAAATCAAGGGCAACTGGAGTTGGTTAAAGGTGCTTTCGAAGACGTTTTGTCTCTCATCTTCTTCAGTTCTGACTGAATGGTAGGGGAACCGAGCTATATATACCGAAGGCCAAGTCTAAACAACCATCGTTTCCCACAGAGGCTACATAGCTAAGCTTTCCTACCATTCAGTCAGAACTGAAGAAGTCTCTCAGATGAAGGACGAAACTTCTTCGAAGCACCTTTAACCAAGTCCAGTCGCCCTGTTTTAACCCTTTTCTATGGCTGGATCTCATGTCACTTATTTGATAGCTCCTCGACTCCTCGGTCCTCAGCTGAACCGGACGTTGTTCTGTCCCTCCTCGGTGAGGGCCGTCTCAAAGCTCTTATCGTGCATCGAGGAGGGATCATCGAGGAGCTATAGGCGAGAGTACACGAGAGCAAGGACGTCAAAGAGGAAAGGATGTCTCATCTCTCTAAAAACACATTTGCTCGTTGGCTCTCTCCTCCGAGGGACTAAGACGCGAGGAAGGGAGACAAGTGGAGGAGTCAAGGATGCATTTTAAGGGCTAAAGGACGTACTGCAGATGACCTGGACGACACATTTCACAGGCAACACATTTGTCATTAATCTGAATTAATCATCTGTCGAAAACAAAATAATTGTGTTCTTCCTTTAGTGTTAATTAATATACAAGCAGAGAACTATTTTGTAGCAGAACAAACGTAATGGATGCACAGACTTTTTTAAAGAAGCACTTTCCCTCCGATGTAAATTTAAGATCCTCAAAGTGAGTAAAATCATGTTAATGCTACTAATTGGCTTCACATACACACACTGCATGAATATATTTCCATATTGGCATGATATTAAAAACCATTTTTAATGTAAATTATTGGATTATTCGTGGGTACACATGTAGTCACATTCTGCCAAAGGGAAATCAGAAGCTCTTAATATATGAAAGCATTGGAAATTAGCTCTCAAAATACCTCTCCTTCTTTCTCCTCTTCTTCTGTAGAAAAAAATATAAAAAATAAAAAATCCACAGCCACCGGCGCCCATCCGCCCACCCTCCCACTCACTGCCTCTCCAGAGACTTTCCTATTATTCCCGAATCTGGGAGCTTTCTTCGCCCCAGGGAGCGATTAGCAGCGCGGCTCCATGCCGTTTATGTGCGTTTTTCTCTCCCTCTCCACTTGATGGTAATTGAAATTCAACAAGTCAAATTTTATTTATAAATCACTCCTTTTGAACAAAACAGGTTGGTCACAGAGTGCCTGGCGGAGAAGCAGCGGACCTAATTACAGATACAGGCAGCAGATAAGAGCAAGAACAAACAGGTTTTAGGAAAAATTTGAGTGGAATAAAAAGGAGGTTTGGTTGTGGTAGGTAACACATTTTTGCATTTTCTGCAAATATCAGACAAAAGGGGGAATTTGAATCCTGTTTTTATGCATCTTGAACTTTAATTTTGACCACCAAAGGGTCTTAAAAAAATCATACCGGTATGGTATTCAGGGATGTCACGGGTGATTTTTATAGATCCTACCAAGCTACTTACCTGATTCGGTTTGTTAAATAAAAACATTTGAGAAGCCGTCATTGGAAACTGTTTGGAAAACAGCACTTTAAAAAAGGTGATTGAATGAACCATCTGTCTATCACATTCTCCATTGTTGTTTTGAACCGTTTTGAACAGTCGTGGCCATCGGTATCTTTGCCTAAACATGGTGGATTGGTCCGCTGCTGTTCAGAAACAAACGCATTACTTGAAGCCTACGTCTCGCATTGCCAGCTCTATTTTCACAGCGCTGCAAAGGAAGGGCAAAAAAAAAAAAAAGAAAGGAAAAAAAAACACCCCCCCTTCCCGCAACCCCCCCCAACCCCACCCCCCGCCCCGGGGGGGCTGGCAACAGGAGAAATACGAACGGTGGCTCTGCAAAATAGTCTCGGGAAGGAATCCCACCTATTGGTCCCAAAATGTCTCAGTTCAGGAAATGTCGTAAACATATTCTATGTAAATCTTTACAATCATTCCCCAAAAGAACCAAGCAGGGCTGCCTTGTTGCACTATCCAAATGTTCTTCAAAACATGACATTTTCTGCGTGTAGGTTTTTATTTCTAAGTTTGTTGTTGTTTCTCGCAAACGAACAGAGGTAGACAGCGGCAACACACATCCCCGAGTTCTGGCGATTATCCTGTGAATTAACTATCGTCGATTCAGACTACCAAGACGGCGACGGCCAGAGCCACCGGAAGCCGCCCGCTTTGGGCTTTGTTTTGGCTTTTTAGAAACCTATTGGTGACATCACTTACACTACATCCATATTTTATACAGTCTTTGGTTCCTAAATATAATAAAGAAGAGAAGTAGAACATAAAAGATCAAATGAAAAAGTCTACTCACTGTCTAGTAGGAGGAACTGGGCTTGTCCGAGAATCCCGTCTCGTTGCCGCGCTGACAGTCGGTACACTACAGAGCCAGGCGAGGAATCAGGACCCACAGCACCGAGGTACGGCGAGGGAAACATGGCCCACTGCAGGTCGGCCTGGCTGGGCATGCTCAGAGTTAACCTGCACAGGTACCACTCGTCACCTGGAGGAGAGAGATAGAAAGGTGATATAAGGATGCTGATTTTTGCCGGAAATTACAGTAGCGACAGTTGCTTTGACAAATTAGCACACTTATAGGTTCACTTTCACATTAAAGGAAAGACAAATAACAAAACATTAAAGTTTAACACCTGGGAGGACGTTTTGTGTGCTGCGAGAGGAGCTGATTAGAGCCACTAAATAAGAGAAGGGAAACAGGAAGTCTGCTGGGTGTTTCACAGTGATGAATTCCATTCATTAGTTTTAAATGAAAGTCCTTTATCTGTAGCACCTGCAAAAATGTGTTTTATCTGCCAACTTTATAGCCCCTGCTTGCAAACACAGACTGAAACATCCACTTTATATCGAATATGTGACCAGTCTGCCACGTGACTTAAAAAAGCCAAGGACTGAAGTGAAACCAAGGACAGAAAAACTGTTGAACAGTAGTCATGTTTCCATTCAATTGCCAAGTAAATTATATTAGAAAACTATGAAATGTCGCAAAAATTAAAATGTGAATTAGACGTGTTTCCATCAACTGGTTTTCAGCGAATAAACTGGGCTTCAGCGTAGTTTGGTTAGAAGTTGGCGCAATAAGCTATGCATAGCGTAAAGCCGCCAGTAAACAGAGTAATAGAAGTAGAGGTTGCTTACAGAAACAAAACAAGTCGCCTTGGCCATCTTAACGGCATCTACGAGAGAAAAACAGCGAGAGGTCTAAAGGTATTAAGTTCAATTGTAATCTTTCATGCCGAGACATTCCTCCCCCTTAAAATGCTCCCATATATTGTTTTTTCAAGCAGCCATTACGACTCATATCTACAGTTAATACGTTTCAACTTTACGGACAGAGCTATGCCTAGTTCTGCGTCATGTGCGTAACAGGAAGTAAAGTAACGTCTGATTTTAACCCAAATCACAATCTTTTTCTAAACTTGTTTCTTTGTGCCAAACCTAACCAAACTGCCCCGAAAAACCAGCCGTGCCCAGTGAGTATTTACATCTGGGGGATAGGGGTGTCCGAGTATTGGCAAGGGTAATTTTACCTGTGTTAGCTTACATTAGCCGACTCTTGTAAAGTTAAAGCTAAAGTAAATGGTTAAAACGATACATTGTTAGAAAGGTACGAAGTTACACTTTAGTTTGACACCATTAAATTAACTGAAAACATTACAAGGTCATTTATATTCACATTTAAACAAATATTCTGCATTAAACGTTAGCCAAAAGTGTCAGTGTGGACACAGTTCTGTTACCTTTCTCACGTTAGTAACATTAGCTTTTAAATTCTTATTTTAAGTAAATATTGTGTGCATCAAGGTGTTTATATGTATTTATTATTAGGCAGGCAGCTTTACAAAATCTGGAAGCAACCGCTGTTTGTGTATTTTAGTTTCTGCTTTGTTTCGTTAGCTTGCTTTGTGACCGGCTGCTATTGTTGTCTGTCTCGGCTTTGTAGTGACGCAGCTTGTTAGCTAAGCTAGCTCCACTTGTTCAGACTGTGGCATGAAAGCTGAGTCGCTTTCAGCCAAAGGGGACGGAGTGACATTTCTCTAAAACATCTGTCGTGTTTTCACAACTTTCATCTCCGCCATGCTGCTCGAAAAGAGTGAAAGGTAGGAGGGGGGGTGGGTGGGGGAGAGAGGAAAGCAAGCGGCTCCTCCAAAATAAAACAACAAAACTTTTCAGAAGATGACACGGAAACATCCACACAGCAGGAACTCACATTCGCCCAGTCAAAAATACACACACACATTTGTCTGCATCTACGAGTCTAGTTCTTTCTTTCTTTACGTCTTTTTTTTCGTGTCGTCTGGTTCTGAGGAGGGATTTGTTCGGTAAGGAAGGGGCTCACTGTTTTGGCTTCTGTTTTGTTTCATGGCAGCGAAGAGAGACAACAGCCCGAACAAGAGATACAACTTCACTTCAGGGAGACGAAGGGAGAAGAGAGGGGGATGAGGAGGAGACAGATAAGGAGGTGTCTTTTTATATCGTCTCTGAAGGTCTGTCAACTAACTGAGAGCAGGAGAGGGAATGAGAGGAGGAGGAAGAAAAAGAGAAAGGGACGAGGAAAAGGAATGATGAAATGAAAAGAAAGGAGTAGAGTAAGAAGAGGGAGGAGAGGAAAAGACGGAGAGAGGAGTTTTGGGGAGAAACTAATAATAGGAGGAGAAGGAAGAGAATAAATGAGACTGTCCTCCGAAAAACGGCCACATAAGTCGCTCGTTCCAGCAGCAGTTACGACCTATATTTACATTGATAGTGGCGGGAGACCGAGCTTCATTCAAGTTTTTTTTTTTAAACTTAACGGAACAAACGGAGCTACAGTATGTCACGTTCAGCGTCACGCGTGTAACTGAAAGTTAAGTAATTTCTGATTTTAACCAAGGGGGTAAGCCTCTCTCCACCACGCGCACCTCCTATGGCACCATTTAAATGCTAACAAGCACTCACCTCCCGTTAGCATCCCATTGACTGCCATTCATTTTGACGTCACTTTGACAGCGAATAACTTTACATCTGAAGCGTTTAAAGACTCTATTTGTCCGTTGTTTATTTCTAAAGAAACACGACATTGTATAAAAGGCTCCATTACCTTATACCTCACGTTATGGCCCATAAAATAGGCTAACGTGTTGTGTCATAACCACGCAACTTACTGTCGCATAGTAGAGGAATTACCGTATAGTAAAGGAGAAGCTCACAGGCAGTTTGGCAATTAGCTGTTTAAGTTTAATTACTAATGTTAACTAGCATTTTAGTTAGCAATAATTAGCCTGTGCCCATGTTATCTCCTTACATATACCTACGCTCTCCGTCTCTGTAAGATTGGGAATGATTGAGATTTCTCTTGGCACAGCTACCAGAAGACTTCACACTTTCAGACACGTTGCTCACGTCACATCTACGTCCATTTCTTTTTTCTTTTTTGTGCCTAAACATAACCAAACTGTGACTGTTTCACAACGTTAAAGATGTGTTTAAAATTGTTACGTTCTTCTCTGGTTTAATGCTGTGAAGGTACTAAATAACACTGGGAACGTTAGCCTATAGAATGGAATGTAGGGTTGCAGGTTTTATGCACAGCAAGCATTTTTAGTAGGCTATATTTATCTATTTATTTACTTATTTACTTTTTTTAAATGTAACCTTTGTAGAGTCACTTTTTATTAAATGTATTGTCCGTTTTGTCCGTCTTGCCGTCTTTGGCTACGTTGTCCTGTCTCTCTTGTATTCTTGTATTGTTGGTGGACAATAAAGCTTTTTGTATATGAAGGACGGAAAACGCTCCTGTGGTTCGTATTAGAGGGGAGCAAACAAACGACTGATATCGTCGTATGGTTTGGAGGTGCAAAGATTTATCTATTAGTTGTCAACTATAAAATTAATTAATCACCAGCTATTTTGATAACAGATTAATCAGTTTGAGTCATTAAAAAAAAAAAAAGTAAACTTCTCTGATGGCAGCTTGTTAAATGTGAATATTGTTCTAGTGTCTTCTCTCCTCTGTGACAGTGAACTGAATATCTTTGAGTTGGGGACAAAACGAGACATTTGAGGACGTCAGATTGGGACTTTTTGGGAAACACTGATCCACATTTTTCACCATTTTCTGACATTTTAGAGACCAAAACAACTAATGGATGAATTGAGAAAAATAATCCACAGATTAATCGACAATAACAATAATCGTTAGTTGAAGCCCTGGAGGACGAGCTGGAAGAAATATGGACGGAGGAAGAGGAGGATGAAATGAGAAGAATGAAAGAGAATAAGGAGTAAGTTGAGGGAGACAACAAAGACATTGACCTTTAAAAAAAAACACAAAGTTAAGAAGAGGAGGATGAGATGAAAAGGAGGGCGACGAGGTGACGAAGGAGAAGAGGAGTCTTCCAGCTCAGTGCTTCCTCGTATGCGTCGCTGGTCTTCAGCCTTCAGTCCGCTCATAAGATCCAGAATAATCACATCTATTCCTGTCTGTTGTTCTACATATGCTGCGCTGTGGGCCGCGTATAAAAAAATAATAAAGTGAAATGAAATCTGTCCCATTATCGTGATGAACATCAACACATTGTGATGCGCCGGCGGTCAGCACACGTGTGAGCCGGTGCAGAAACTATGAAAACTCAACCTCGCTGCATGGAAACGCACATCCGGGAGGGAGGAAAGGGGGGGAGGGGGGGGAGGAAACGCCTCCTTCTTTTCCTCCGGGCCGATGAAAGGTCACTGACACCAGAATAATGACATTTAATTATTGCTGTGTTAAGACACAGGATGCAGTCTACGTAGAGCCACAAGGCCTCCGGTTAACGAAGGCTGTTACCAGAGGTACGGGGTGTTGTTGTTGGTGCTGCAGCAAGCCTTTCAACCAAGGTCCAAAATTAACTTTCTTTTGTCCACCAGCCAAATAGTATAGTGAATATTCAAAATGTTCAATAGATTAACGTTGTTTTTAGGCTGGTGGGTGAAGCAAATCTACCAGCCACTAGCATATTTTACTAGCATTTGGCTAGTGGATGGTGCTTAGTTTGGACCCTGCTTCCAACGCATTCTCATAAACAGGTTCGTATGATATTGTATGAAATTACGTCACGTGACAATGTTTAGCCAAACAGCTGCATTACAGTTAAATTTAGCTGAGAAACGGTGACTATGAGCAAGGCGTTGGCCGGTATAAGAGTCTTTTTTTTAGAGTATGTTTTGGGCATTTTCCAGTCCCTCCAGAAAAACGCGATTATGCGATCGCATAATTCAATGCATAATCAGCCAAAGTCCGCACATTTATGCGGGGGCCGCATTCTTTCAAATTCTTTCAAATTCTTTCAAATTCTTTCAAATTCTTTCAAATTCTTTCATCACTTTTTTTTCTCTTTTTCATCAAACAAGCAGTTTTTGCAAGTTCCCACAATTTCATCGCATAAAATTGCATCAATATCCCGCATATTCCATCGCATTTTTTAAGAAAACGTGCCGCATAATCAAGGATTTTTGCCCGCAACAATCACAAATATAATAATAATGCGATAAGGAGCGAGTCGTTGTACATGGGGCGCTTGCTCTACCAGGCGCCCCCCAGGTAAAAATTCTGGAATATGTAGGGATGCACCGCATCCAGGATTCGGATTCGGCTTCAAATATTTGGCTTTTTGATGGGGTTCGGTTTCTGCCGAACCTTAGAATTTTTTTTCCACCAAACCGAACCCTACGCTTACACTATGCGCGCTACGCTGGTGGACGTAATGACGCCACCGTTGATAACGTAATTTACGTAGAAAAAGCAGAAAAAGTTGTTTTTTGGCAGTACTTTCAGTCAAACGAAGGCGATTCAAGTCCGGCTACATGTTCAATTCGTAATGCCGATTTGTCTGGTGGTGGCGAGGACCCTAAACTATACACAACATCGCCGCTGTTACAGCATTTGCCTATGGAATATCGTCTGGGTTAAAAAACACATTTTTCCATTGAACACAATGTATTTCATTTATTAAACACACTGCACACTGGCAGGGAGAGGGATTTCTAAACTGCACTTTCTTTCCTTGACGATTGATAAAAAACAGCTCATACCGCAGGAACGGAACGACGGGTGAAGAGCAAGATAAGGTAGTCTCGCATTGCCGGACCTTCCCCCACAGCGCTGCGGAGGAAGGTCTGGCTAGTCCACATAGGACGAACCCTTTTAGACTTTAATGACTCCCCGACTTTTCCTCTAGCGGCACCCTCAGGAAAAGGTAAAGGTACTTCACACACACACGTAGCAAAATTCATTCTCTGCATTTAACCCATCCCTCGAGGGAGCAGTAGGCAGCCCGGGGACCAACTCCAGATCTGAGCCAGTGCCTCTGTGAAAATTGCTAAATCATGTATATATTACCAATCTTCTGCAGGATTTTGGGACACTTTATCTGCTGACTGTCCAACAACAAAGTTCAGCGTCTTCACAGTTCGGCGTTCGCTCATATCCTTCCACTCGGCCTCCTCGGCTGAAGGAAAATGTGCCTCGCAGCCTAAACAGTGAGCTTTTCCCTGATGCGGGCCAGAACTCACTGAACACATGCATGCATGCATACAAAAACTGCAGAGGAACGTCCGGCTCGGGGGCTGCAGCCCGCCTGGAGCGATGAAGAGGAAGAAGACAAAGGACTGAAAACCTGAATGCTGAGCAGTCTTTGTCCTTTCAAGCGTGGCATCATTTCTCTGGTTCTTCTTTCACAGCTCAATCTAACATGAAACTATAAGTTTGTCTTTATTTCTTCTTTGGCAGTTTCTGCATTATGCTTTTTTTTTTATCTGCTGAGGTGATTCTGACACAGTTTCCTTGTTTTCGATCCGTTAATAACGCATGAAGAAACCCCCTGAATGTGAGCTTCATTTTGTTCTGCTCAGCTTCCCGTCCGTGAGTTATTGCGTTCATTTGCTTCTACCCACAATCCCTTGTGTTTGGAGGGAAGTATCCTGTCGTTGGTTATAGATTCAATTTTCACTCCCAATGGACTGCGTGCATAGTTTTAGCGTTAGAGGAGCGTTTCAGGGCATATTTAACTTTCCTCGGTGCAATCAGAGAAGAAAAAGACACGAAACGAGCTATTTTTTGGTGAGATGTCTTTAGATACAGTCCAACGGCGTTGTGAAGCAGGAAGTCCCGGCAGATCACCACTCGGAGAATAAAAGGGAGAGACATCACTCTGTCCCTCAATCTCTGTTTCTTTAAATTCCATCTCCTCTTCCCCTGTCATCCCTGCTTTCTGTCTCTCTCTCTCATACATCCAGGTCCCTGCTGAACTACTGTCACATCTGTTGGTTTTTCTGCACTTTTGATGTAGTGGTGTAGTCTAATGTTTTGTAGTGGGTATACTGTACTGTATATATATGGGGGTTATATATATATGGGCCAGAATGGGGGGGACATTGGGCATATCATAGTGGGGGGTCCGGGTGTCCTCCCCTAGGGAAAGTTTGAGCATCAAAGACTTAATTTCCTGCATTCTGACACACTTTTATGCACCAATTTTACGGTGGAAATGCCTTTATGTAGCCTATGTGAAGAATAAAAACACATGACATTTCAAAATATATCAAAATTATAATGGAAAGTATGTTATTTTTAAGTGGGTATATGGAAATCCTGGATCTTTCTTAGTGGGTATACTGCGTATACCTGCGTATAAAGTAGACTACACCGCTGCTTTCACGGTTGTCATGATTTCTACGGAACTCTACGCAATGACGACAAAACTGTCGGCGCATCAACATTACACAAGCCTTCCGCCTATCGCTAGTAGCCAAGGAGGACACGGAGGATAAAAAAACTAATTATCTGTGGGCGGCAGTAGCTCAGTCCGTAGGGAGTTTGATTGGGAAACGGAGGGTACGGACAGAAGTACGGAGCGTGGACTGATAGCTGGAGAGATGCCAGGTCACCTCCTGGGCACTGCCAAGGTGCTCTTGAGCAAGGCACCGACCGTTTCTGCGCAGTCACCCGACGACGCCATTTTCTGAACATAGCCACACTGAGAGTTACAGAGAGAGTTGAGTGGAGCTGAAGGTCTTCATTAGATCTGTAAGAAACTCATCTGGCAACAGCATGAATGTAACGGACGTTCCTTAATATCAAAAAGTTACGAAAAGGACAAGAAGACTTCTACTTACTCCTGAAGTCAATATATACAGTAACTGCAGGGTCACAATTTTTAACATTTTAAAACAACATACAAAACATACAACTCGCAAAATGAACCCCCCAACCCCCTTCGTCATCACCAACCACCCAGACAAAAATCACGAAATAGATGACACAGGAACTACAATATTCAAGACCATTCAAGACCATTCAACAAAATAGACAATAAGCCGAATAAAAATAATTATGTGTAAATGACAACCCTATAAACCCATCGTACACGTCTCTCCCCCCCAGCACAAAAGTTCTTAGGAGCCCACCAGCAAGCTCAGCTACTCTTCCCATTTTCTAGTATATCCAATGTTGACTGACAAGCAACATTTGTCTTTCTTTGCATCTTATCTGCATGTTTATTATTATGATCATCTTTATCTCCGCATGCTGCTTGCGTGAGCTGACCAGTGAACAATATGCACATGTAAAAAAAAAAAATCAAACGGCACCCTATTCTATATCTATTGCTTCTACTTTTACAGAACTGTCATGTAAACTGATGCTGTTTTATGTTCAAACACACACACACACACACACAGACTCATGACTCATGACAACCCTGCTCTTTTTAATGACAAAAATGTATTTTAATTACATTTAATCATAAATAATGAGGTGATGGCATGCAACCCCAGATGTAACAATGTGTATGTTTTATGTTTTATTTTTTGTTATGATGTTATGATCACTAATGCGTTGTAACCAGGTGTGAGTATATTACATATTTGAGAGAAAAAAAAAGATCTATATTTAATGTTTAAACGCCGCCCCTCTAGTCATCTCACAAGCCCACTCCCGGATTGACGGCACCCCTTCATTAGTCCATCCCCTTTAAGGTCCCATGGTATGAAAATTTCACTTTATGAGGTTTTTTAACATTAATATGCGTTCCCCCAGCCTGCCTATGGTCCCCCAGTGGCTAGAAATGGTGATAGGTGTAAACCGAGCCCTGGGTATCCTGCTCTGCCTTTGAGAAAATGAAAGCTCAGATGGACCAATCAGGAATCTTCTCCTTATGAGGTCATAAGGAGCAAGGTTACCTCCCCTTTCTCTGCTTTGCCCGCCCAGAGAATTTGGCCCACCCATGAGAAAGAGAGAGACATCATGGCTTTCAAATGAGCAAAGTGGCATTTGGTCAAGGCCACACCCCCACCCTCTACCTCCCCCCCCCTAAGGAAAGCTCATTGTGGGACTGGCTCTAGTGGCTGTAATTCTGCACCAAGGCTGAATTTTGGGAAAGAGACTTCAGATACAGTATTAGGGGACCACTAAGGTCTATATAAAAGAGACTTCAGATACAGTATTAGGGGACCACTAAGGTCTATATAAAAGAGACTTCAGATACAGTATTAGGGGACCACTAAGGTCTATATAAAAGAGACTTCAGATACAGTATTAGGGGACCACTAAGGTCTATATAAAAGAGACTTCAGATACAGTATTAGGGGACCACTAAGGTCTATATAAAAGAGACTTCAGATACAGTATTAGGGGACCACTAAAGTCTATATAAAAGAGACTTCAGATACAGTATTAGGGGACCACTAAGGCCTATATAAAAGAGACTTCAGATACAGTATTAGGGGACCACTAAGGTCTATATAAAAGAGACTTCAGATACAGTATTAGGGGACCACTAAGGACTATATAAAAGAGACTTCAGATACAGTATTAGGGGACCACTAAGGTCTATATGAAAGAGACTTCAGATACAGTATTAGGGGACCACTAAGGTCTATATGAAAGAGACTTCAGATACAGTATTAGGGGACCACTAAAGTCTATATAAAAGAGACTTCAGATACAGTATTAGGGGACCACTAAGGCCTATATAAAAGAGACTTCAGATACAGTATTAGGGGACCACTAAGGACTATATAAAAGAGACTTCAGATACAGTATTAGGGGACCACTAAGGTCTATATGAAAGAGACTTCAGATACAGTATTAGGGGACCACTAAGGTCTATATGAAAGAGACTTCAGATACAGTATTAGGGGACCACTAAGGTCTATATGAAAGAGACTTCAGATACAGTATTAGGGGACCACTAAGGTCTATATAAAAGAGACTTCAGATACAGTATTAGGGGACCACTAAGGACTATATAAAAGAGACTTCAGATACAGTATTAGGGGACCACTAAGGACTATATAAAAGCATCCAAAGAGCACCTTGTCATGGGAGTTTTAAAAGAATCTGTCTAGTGTCACCATTTTTAAATAATGAGAGAGTTAAGCAGTGTTGGCAAAGGTTTGAGCTCGTATCCGGTCCTCAGCTGAATCTGTTTGGCTGTGACGATTGGCCTAATTTCCTGCCGGGGATCAATAAAGTTCCACAAAGCCGTCAGCAGTCTGTTGTGTCGAACACGGAGCGCGGCGACGTCACCAGTCAAACAGGAAGTGGCGAGAACGACACGTCCTTTTATCAAAGGGGATAAATAGTCCCAGTAAGTCCGTGTTAAGCCGCCACTTACTCATTTGAATCTCAATGCCGAGCGTGTCGCAGCTTGTTATGCCAAACGAGGCTAAAAAAGATGAAGGGAATTGTGCTTTTGTTTACGCCAAACTCCATTCTGCTGTCTTTTAATTTTATTCATTTATTTGTTCGGGGAGGGGATTTGTTTGTCTGACACACACACACACACACACACACACACACACACACAACACACACACTGCGTATCGGAATCAGAGCGGGAGGCGACAGAATTGAGAGGACGGAGACACAATGAGAGGAGCTATTTTTTTCCTGTCTTCTTCCTCTGAGTCTCTGACTTGAATGGCGGCTGATGCATTCAGCGTGAAGCGCAGCCATGGCAGCCAACCCAGCGCCGCTTCAGAAATAGCAAACCACCGCCGCTGCTGCTGCTGCTCGCAAGAGCTTCAATTAGGGGAGGGATGTAAGATGTGTGTGTGTGTGTGTGTGTGTGTGGGGATTAAATTAAACTGTGGTCGCGCCCACAGGTTGTCACGCAGCCGATGACGATTAAAGGTGATTAAAAGTGCAAGACGTGTTTATTTATAAAGGTGCTTTTAACAAATCGGTTTGTCACAAAAAAAAAAACTGCGACGCATGCAGCGCCGGCGAGAGAAACAAACAGAGCTAAAAACAGGTGATAAAACGCTGGGGAGGGAAAAAAAAAAAGATTAGAAGTAAAGTGCGAGAAGATTTCACATGACACATAAAAGATAAAGCAGGCAGAGATCCAAAAGACAAAGCAACTCACCGACCTCGAGATAACCTCACACGCAGTTCGTTTAGTTTGTGAGGCTTCAGGAGGATTGGGGGGAGAACAAAACGAAGAAGTTTTTGGTGTCAAAGAAATCCCCCAAAAACAAGAAAAAAAAAAAGCTTTTCAGAGGTCAAACATACTGCGAGGAACACAACAACAGTTCTGCTGTTGTCCATGTAAAGATGCATTCAGACTGGGGGCCCTATCTTGCACCGAGCGCACAGCCCGACGCAAGTGTCTTTGCTATTTTAAGACCGTCCAAATAGCAAATGCACCTGCGCCCATCTTTCTGCCCATGGGTGTGCTGGTCGTACAGGGAGGTGTGTTCAGGTGCATTCTGGGCGTATTGCTATCTTGAGGCAGCGGGAAGTGATCGCACCATTGACCAACAAAATAGGTTTGTTAAAATAGGGCCCTGGAAATTTTAGTGAGATCTGTTCTTGCTGCAAAAACACACATTTCCCTTCAGTTACAGTAAGGTTAAAGGTACAACATTTTCCAAAAAACAATGTGCAGACTAATCCCGAGGTAATCCCTCCCAACCATCACTGATGAGCCACTAGAAGAGTGTGTTGGTGTCAGTAGACTGGATTCTCTCTTTTCTTGTTAGTTTTCTGAGTGCACGACGTTTATGGGCGTCAACAAAGAGCCTTTGGGCCCCACGTGGGTGTGTAACCCCCCAGCCAATAACACCGGTGCCAAAATAAACCTTCATTCAGAACAATAAACCTTCATAGCTATGAAAAGTAAAGTTCTCTAATCTGTGTGTATTCCACGTATTTATTATTGTCAGCACCACGTTGACAGCTGTTGTATAAGAGTGTGAAGATCCTTCAGGTCGGGGGATGTTTGGCTCCTAAATCATGAGGCTTTCAAGCCGGTGAGCAGTAGCCTGACAAGCCAGACCCACGTCAAGATGTTGGGTCTGGGAACTCAGTATCTGGTCTGCAAAACTCCAAACACATCTTCCTTTTTTAAGAATGAATTCAGTGCAGTTCTTTGTTCTTTTCTCAAAGAAAAGCTGAACTACAAGTCTTCCAGAAGACCGCTGTTCCCAGCAGCAGCAGCAGCCATAAGCCCCGCCCACTGACTCTATACACAATGTGATTGGCCTGACCAGAGTTTGGTTTTTCCAGCTCGACCCACCTGGCTGCAAATTAAATTTGCTGCCGGTAGGGTGCGTCTAGATTTCTAGGCTAGGGGAGCGGAGTTCATGGCCCCAAAGAAGTCAAGGAGAAAACACAAGACTTTCACCCAGGAAAAGGGTGTTCATGTCCTTGGAGTACTACTTAACGGGGTCAGTGTTTTTAACCCAAACCACAATCTTCTTTCTAATCTTAACTAGTCGTTTTAGTGTCTAAACTGAACTGTCGTTGCCGCCTGACGCTCACTTTTTTGTGGCCTAAACTCAACTGTAACTGCTGCTGCCGACGGTCCACTCACAGTGGCTCTGTACCCGGAGCACAGTCACCTTTTCTCGGCTATATGTAACTGTTAGGACGCTAAACTTCTCATGTCATGTGACCGGTTGTTTGGTCGCCGTAATTCGGTAGGATATCAAACGAATTGTTGTGCATACGTTTTTAAAATGATATCATACGAGCCCGTACACGAGACTGAGTTGGGTCATAAAACACAAACAGTCACAGCTGTGTTTGCACGGGAGGAACATCAGACGGATCAGTTACCTGAACTCTACACAACACACACTGTGACACAAGTGTGTGTGTGTGTGTGTGTGTGTGTGTGTGAAGTCAATTTATTTATAGAGCACATTTAAAACCAACCCAGGCTGAACAAAAGTGCTGTACAAAGTTACATTATGTTATAAAAACAAAGGAAGACAATAAAAAATTATAGACACAATGAACATCACACAAACAACACACTTCTACACAAATGTCCCTAAACTAAATCATACACCAGAGAATAAAAATGGGTTTTAAGAGGAGACTTAGAGATCTCGGCAGTAGAGGAGGGCCTAGTATGAATGGGAAGTTTGTTCCAGAGTCTCAGAGGCCACAACGGAGAAGATCACCCTTTGTTTTCATCCGAGTCCGTGGAATAGCTAAAAGCTAGTGATCAGACCACCTTAGGTTCCTGGAGGAATGATGTAGGGTAAGGAGATCAGCAATATATAAAGGGGCCGATCCATGTAATGCCTGAAAAACAAGTAACATTACCTTAAAATCCATTCTATATTTGAATATCGGGGAGATATGATCCCTCCTTCTGGTACCAGTCAACAATCTAGCAGCCGCATTGTGTGTGTGTGTGTGTGTGTGTGTGTGTGTGTTGATTGACAGTGCGGGATGCGTCTCCGTGGTGACTCGCAGGATGCAGGTGGTCCCGTGAGATCGGTTGCCTGGGGCGACATGTTAAGTCTCTGTGACATGTGAAAGCACTCTGACTTTGTGTGTGTGTGTGAGTGTGTGCGTTAGATAGTGTGTGTCTGTGTCTTGCATGATGACTAATTACTGTACATTCTGTTATATTTCTCTCTCTCTCTCTCTCTCTCTCTTTTTCTCTATTTTAACCCTCAAATATGTATCATTGTCAGTGTTTCAGTTTTTTTGGACTCTGAGAGAAAATTTGTGTTCATCTGAACATGTTAGAGACAATGCAGATATGACAAAAAAAATGATCTGTGAAAAGAGGCGAGTGATGATGGAGTGATAATGAGCGGAGGAGATGAAACTTGAGTCTGGGTTCGGGTATTTGCAGTCGAGGTGAAAGTGAAAACATCGTCGGACAAACCCTCCCTCTGTTTGTGCTCTCCATCTGGTCCCTGGGAGCCAGCGGACGGAGGCCTGCTGCATCCTAATTAACCACCTTATAGACTGGCCTACTTTACCTCCACACACACACACACACACACACACACACACACACACACACACACACACACACACACACACAGTAAGCCAAAGTCCTGCAGGCACACAGTTAATTAAGCCCCATTTTTCACTGCTGATGAAGAGAGAGAAAGAGAGAGGAAGAGAGATAGAGAGAGATGAGTTTAAATATACAATAACATGGCAGATAAGAACAATAAACGAAAAGAAAACAGAAAATCAACGCATAAATCCGTCTGTTTTGGAGGGACAGACAACACACACACACACACACACACACAAAGAGATGCAGGGGTAAAGAGAGTTATTATGACTGATTTGGCATTTCTGAAAGAACTGATGATTTTTCCGAACATTGGTTTCATTTAAAAAGCTATAAACAATATCTCATTTAGTTGTGTGAGAAACACATACGGTATATTAGGGAGTTTTATTCATTAAGACTCTATGACTTCACGATATCTATGACTTCTGTACAGGGGGTGAGGGGGGGGGGGAGACTGATCAGGAGGAGGATTTTAATTGAAGGATCATCTCCCATTTGTCTCTTCTAATTGCGGATTCCGAGTAGCCTACGTTTCATTCCTGACTGATGAAAAGACATCCCCGTGAAACCGTCCCATACTGTTTAATGGCCCCATCTTGTCCCAGTGGGAGACCTGCTAACAATTGAACTGATCACATCAATAAAGAGCATGCCAATGAGCCAAGTATGTGGTACTAAGGTCATTAATATGCAAAAACTAAATTATTTTTACATTTGAATGTATTTCTCACAGGGACGTTGGAACTATTATGTGGGATGGGATGCTGCAAAATGTGTGTGTGTGTGTGTGTGTGTGTGTGTGTGTGTCTGTGTGTGCGTGTGTGTGTGTGTCTGTGTGTGCGTGATCCACCAGAAGCAGAGCTTTTAAGACTTGTGTTATTCTCGTAGCTGCATTTAAAGCTGACATTCAAGTGCGTGCGTGTGTGTGTGTGTGTGTGTGTGTTTGGTAGTGTCGCTGGGTCCGAGGGCATGCCCCCCACCCCACGAGAAATTGGCCGTAATAGCCCAAATTTGGTGGGCTCTGGCACATTCTAATGTCACTATTCCATCATATATATATATATATATTTTATTATATGTCATTTTAATTATTGCCTATATCTATATGAGTCCATCAAGCAGCTGACACAACCTGAGTAATGTGCTACTTATGGTGCGTTCAAATCAACTCAGATGGGTTGTAAGTGTGGGGGGCCGAGGGCACCGACATGGAAAGGAAAATGCGTGTATGAATGTGCATGTGTGTGTGTGTGTGTGTGTGTGTGTGTGTGTGTGATCCACCAGAAGCAGAGCTTTTAAGACTTGTGCTATTCTATTAGCTGCAGTTAAAGCTGACATTCAAGTGCGTGCGTGTATGTGTGTGTGTGTGTGTTTGGCAGTGTCGCTGGGTCCGAGGGCATGCCCCCAAACAACCGAAATGTTGGCCGTAATAGCCCAAATTTGGTGGGCTCTGGCACATTCTAATGTCACTATTCCATCATATAATTTTAATGAGTTTTCCTCCCTATATTTTGGTATATATATTTTTTATTATATGTCATTTTAATTTTTGCCTATATCTATATGAGTCCATCAAGCAGCTGACGCAACCTGAGTAATGTGCTACTTATGGTGCGTTCAAATCAACTCAGATGGGTTGTAAGTGTGGGGGGCCGAGGGCACCGTCAATTTCCGCTACGTCCTTGCTTCTGTAGAGCGCAGGATGTAGCAGGCGTGACAGGAAGCCATTTTCTGACATTTATTACTGCAGAGTGAAAAACAACTTGTAAGCCAGTCTGTCAGTGATGGAGGTGTGTGTGTGTGTGTGTGTGTGTGTGTGTGTGTGTGCGTCTCCCTGACCACTAATGTCTCTATAAGTCCTGGTGGAGACGTGGGACGGGCCCTGGACTCTCCGGAGTGTGTGTGTGCGAGCGAACAGCAACATGAAAACTCAATTAGTGTTTGATTCTGTGGTCGGAGAGGAGGAGGAAGTGGAGGGAGGACGGAGAGAGGAAGACACAGAACAGAACATGGAAAGAAAAGAAGAGAACGTCGTCTATATCCAGCGGGGAGGAGACGCTCAGCATGTGAAGACAGCGAGAAAGTAAAAAGAAAAGAACAGAAAATGAATTTAGAGATCTTTTAGGATGACTTTACTGTCTGTTAGAAGATAAAAAGATATATGAAAACAGACATTCTGAGCATTCCTGTCTAAAATAACGTCTCAAAATTAAGCTAAATTTTGGCGAAGGAAAAACTGGCAAGGCAATTTTCAAAGGGGTTCCTTGACCTCCCAGCCCAAGATATCTGAATGAAAGTGGGTTCTATGGGTACCCACAAGTCTCCTCTTTACAGACGTGTCCACTTTATGATAATCCCATGCATGTTTTTCCTTGACAACCATCATGTTTTTCCCAAATGATGTAAAGATTTATAGGCATTCTTTTATCGAATGGCTTGAAAAATAGCGCAAATAGATATATAATAAAACAAATAATCTCCCACGGACTGTCCAATCTGGGCTGAGCCCTGAATATTTACAACATCTAGCTCTGCCCCTGAGTGGGAGAAACATATTCTTGGAACAAGCTGCGAGCGAAATGTGTTATTTGCTCTGGCAGATACATCCGATCCCTCCTGTTCAGACATATTTCCATTCGTCTAATATGGAGCGGGGCTCAGACGACGGCTGTCGAGCCTTCGCGCTTAACGTAGAATACGTGAGGAAGTCATGTTTTGCTTACGCACCACTGCCGTGGTACCCTATCGTGGTAAGGTGGAGCGAGATTGAGGCATTCGACAACCGAGATGGCTGCAGCAGATGTGGATAATGTAGATAGATAGATACTGTATTGATCCCCCAAGGGGAAATTCAAGGTCCCAGTAGCTTAAAGACATCACACACAACATACACATACATCATAAACAGGACGATAAAATGACAAATCCACAAGAATAATAGACCATAAAAGAAAAGATACTAAATAAAAAATCCACATGAATGTACTGAGGGATTTATAAGCATGAGAGGCTTGCAGTGACCGGGCAGGGACTGACCCTGTGCTTCAGTCTGCATGGTAAGGCACGGATAAAGTCTAGAGACCAGCATTAAATATATTTTAGTTGCTGACTCTTCTCCAGTGGTGTAGTCTAGTTTTTTTGTAGTGAGTATAATTGGGATTTTTTTCTTCTCATGAAGCCAGTATATCTTCAGGGCCGGGCTTACCAAATCACTGAAAGAGTGTAGTCTAACTTTGCTTTCATTTCATATATCTACTTTAGTGATATACATTAGTCAATTTCAAATTTGCGCAAAGAATGACCGCCAAGCAACTGTGTTGTTCCTAGGCGACTCGCAACACAGACGGGGGTGAATTTATGAACGTAACGTAAGTTCTCGCACAAAACAATCATCGTTACGTAACGTTATCCTTGCGTTTTTGTAAGTGTGTGTACGGAAATCATTGAGCTTTCCTAATGGGTATACTCCGTATACCTGCGTATCATGTAGACTACACCACTGCTCTTCTCCAATGAAAGCAGCTAGAACTAGCTCCAAAAAGTCACCGTGGACGGTGTTTTCCTCTGAGCCGCATGTGTAACATGCCTGATCTTATGTTGTGTTAAGCTGCAGACACACCGACCAGACAGCTGACCGTTGGCAGTAAAGCCAGTGTGACTGATCAGTCTCCCCGAGTTGGTCCAAAAAGTGCCTCAGAACACCCCGAAGAGACGAGACGTAATACATCTCCATAGCAGCAGGCGGCGCTAATCTGTATTGTCGGCCAAAAAATGAAAACCGACTGATTGGACGAACGCGTCACATGGGTCTGGTTTCTCCGGAAATTCAAAGCCAGACCGTCATGGCGGCTCGTTCAGGATACGATCTCATATTGTACTAAAATAGTTCACCGAAACGTTTTTCTGAAAACATTTGAAGAGAGAAATAGGCCGTGCAGTTGCTGAATCTGTCTTCATTTCAGATCGACAAAGGTCAGTTTAAAAGATTTTCTTCAGATTTTGAGAGACTCTAGTCACGCTCATTCCGCTCCCCGTTTCCGGGTTAGCTCTCCACCAATCAGATTGGTCATTCGACTGCCTGCAGTGCCCGCCCCGCCGATTATACATGTCAAATCGGCCAAAATGAAGGCTCGAGGCACTGACCTCACCAGACTACACACTGCTACAGACATCACAGGCCAGTAATCCCCGATTAGTTGTGACTTTTTTCTGGTAAAAGACAAACAGTGTGTTCAGCCCTCTGTTAAACATACTTTCACGGCAGTGATGATGCGCTTAAAAAGATAGATTGAAGTGGGAAGAACGTAACGTGCGTAACGTGCGTTCCCTTCCCTTAAAAACAACGCGCGCATACTTTAAAGGGCCAGAACACTCAACCAAAGTACACAAATACACCTACAGCAAGTGGAAGCATTAATAATCATGTTACACATGCATGGGAATGAATTACAAAATAGTATATCTCGCTTTTCACCTGACGGTCTGAAGTCGCTAAGTTTGCCGCTAGTCGCTTTTTTTTAAATAAAGCTGCCCACGACGGTCTGAAAAGCTGCCAAATCTGGCGAGAAAGTCGCAAAGTTTGCAACACTGGATGTGGAACTTTCTCTTCAAGTACTTTTTCCAAATTCTCATGGCAAAAAATACTCGTTCACAGACATGCTGAAGCTAGGCCATCACAGCTCATCTCCCTGCACGCTGCATCTGTCGCTCAGCCAGCACTCTGATTGGTTTCAGGCAATGAAAATTTTAAAAAACAAATGAAAAATCTTTTTTGAAATATCTAACTATTTTACTCTAGGTAAAGTTCTGTGTTGCTGTGTTAGGAATATTACTAATTACAAGCATATGAACATTAGGGGTGTAAGACAAAATCAATACACTTGAGTATTGCGATATTTTATTTTGCAATACTGTATTGATTTTCAAAAAGGCAATATATTATATTATTAAATTATATATATATTTTTTTAAACATTCAAAAATATTCATGTAAGACAGTAGTTCACGTGTATGTTGTGTTGAAACCCCCTACCACTAGATGGCTATGCTGAGACGCATCACTAGTGCCCTCGCCTAACAGTGCCTAACAGTGCCTAACAGTGCCTAACATGGCCTAACAGTGCCTAACAGTGCCTAACAGTGCCTAACATGGCCTAACAGTGCCTAACAGTGCCTAACAGTGCCTAACATGGCCTAACAGTGCCTAACAGTGTCTAATAGTGCCTAGCAGTGCATAACAGTGTCTATCAGTGTCTAACAGTGTCTAATAGTGACTAACAGTGTCTAACAGTCTCTAACAGTGCCTAGCAGTGCCTAACAGTGTCTAACAGTGTCTAACAGTGTCTAACAGTGCTTAACAGTGCCTAGCAGTGCCTAACAGTGTCTAACAGTGTCTATCAGAGCCTAACAGTGCCTAACAGTGTCTAACAGTGCCTGACTTTTTGCTAGAAGCTAACGACATAGCTATGGCTGAACTTTGGCCTACTTTAGCATATCAACATTAGCTCACTAAGAACCTGGGAGCCACAATCCCAAACTGGCAGTTTGATTTTCTGTGTACTGAATTGTTTACCTAAAGTAAACTTCTTTGACTTTTATGAACATCATCTTTTTTTTTTTATATATTAGTTTTTCTAAAATGATACTTTAAAAAAATTCCCAATATATCGCCTTACGCACAGTATCGCAATATATTGCAGCATATTGAATCGTGACCCATGTATCGTGATACGTATCGTATCGCCAGATTCTTGCCAACACACAGCCCTAGTGAACATGAATTATTTAACATTAAGATATTGTCCTTTTTGTAAGGGTTTCTTTGTATAATGTGAGAATGTGCTATTCCTGACGGCCAGCTGCTGCAGTGACACACACTGGAGGTTTGGAGATCAAAAACCAAGGGATCAGATGAGACTTTGGAGCGACATAAATTAAACACAACCGCTGTGTCCGCAGAGCAAACTGATGACATCGTTGCATCAGCCGCCGCCGTTCGGTTCCCAGCGAACTGAGGCTAAAACTAAGAAGCCCTCTGCTTCGCTCCGGTTGTTTCCCACAGAGGAGAATACAGAGGGGGCCCCCAAGGCGCTGCGTTCAAGGAGCCTCAACCCCCCCAAATTCAATCCATTCAGACACACCGCAGAGATCCACAGGCCTGATTTCTATTGACACGGCTGCAGAGACGATCAATGACACAGGAGGAAAGAGAGGGAGGGGGGGAGAGAGAGAGAAGAAAAACATCGGAGGGGAAGTTTATCAAGGGAAGGACAGGGAAATGGGGCAAAAGGGAAGAACAAAAACTGTCATAAAAGGAGAAGAGAGACACAAAAAGACGAAGGAAAACAAGACCAGCGGCTAAAATCTAACGGAAAAAGTCAGTCAAAATGAACTCCTCTGATCTGATCTTCCCTCTTGATTGGCCAGATTGGAAGAAAAAAAAAGGCATCATGGGAAGTGGGTCAACCGGATGGGTCGAACAGGGTTTACTGTTAACTCGTAGCGTTAGATTTAATCGGCTCGGAGCAGCAGACGGGTGGAGCTCGGCTGTACAGAGTCAAAAAAGAACAAGAGATACAGAAATCAGAGGAATATATTTGATTGTGTGTGTGTGTGTGTGTGTGTGTGTGTGTGTGTGTGTGTGTGTGTGTGTGTGTGTGTGACGGTCAGATTGGTCTGCAAGAGTTACACCAGAAGATGAAAAGAAGACAAGAAAGGGAGGAAACATGAAAGGCCGGGCTAAAATCCGGAAAAAAAATCAGCATTTCAGAGTGTAAATCTGTTGAAATGGTAATAAAAGGAGAGAGGACAGAGAGGAAGACGAGAACAGCAGGAAAGACAAAGAATGGAACCAGGCGAGGGATGGTGATAATAACGGTATATTCTTTTAACATTTCGTGGTAATACCCCCAATCACAATGTTTAATCACAAGAACTTGCGGGTAGAAAACTCCTGCCGTACAGGTAGGAAGGCAACGTGTTGAAAGATCTGGGGATGTTTTTGGGAGGTTTTCTGACTCAGTCTGAGGCTACATTTATATCGCTACGTTTGGTTTTTTAGGAGAGTTTAGAGCCGAAAGCGATCTCCGTGCACTGAAGTGTTTTTAGCTCCAGTAGAAGAACTGATCTCAGTTTACATTAACACGCCCAAACCAAAATATCTCATCATCATTCTGGTATACTAGACATAAACAGGAGGCAGCGTGGAGACTCCGCCCACTGCTGGTAGTTACCATGGTAACGTTAGTAGCTTTAAGTCTCACAGAACGAGACGTTGTGACCGATAAGAGCCAATCAGGACGGAGAAACGTTGGCGTCAGTGTCGGCGTTGCCAAAGGTCGGTTGAGACGGCAACACAACCCTGCAGATTACCAACCAGAACGGGTCAGAAGGGTTTCCAAATGTCTCCGGTTTAGGGGCTCGGAGACGCCAGAGCAGGGGGAATGAGAGGGGGAGACGCCAGAGCAGGGGGAATGAGAGGGGGAAACGCCAGAGCAGGGGGAATGAGAGGGGGAAACAACCAGAGCAGGGGAAATGAGAGGGGGAAACGCCAGAGCAGGGGAATGAGGGGGAAACGCCAGAGCAGGGGGAATGAGAGGGGAAACGCCAGAGCAGGGGGAATGAGAGGGGGCAGGAACGGGGAATGAGAGGGGAACACCAGAGCAGGGGGAATGAGAGGGGAAACACCAGAGCAGGGGGAATGAGAGGGGGAAACGCGCAGAGCAGGGGGAATGAGAGGGGAAATGCCAGAGCAGGTGAATGAGGGAGACGTAGGGCAGGGGGAATGAGGAGGGAGAACGCCAGAGCGGGTGAATGAGAGGGGAAACGCCAGAGGCGGGTGAATGAGAGGGGGAAACGCAGGGCAGGGGGAATGAGAGGGGGAGACGCCAGAGCAGGTGAATGAGAGGGGGAGACGATAGGGCAGGGGGAATGAGAGGGGGAGACGCCAGAGCAGGGGAATGAGAGGGGGAGACGACAGGGCGGGGGAATGAGAGGGGAAACGTAGCAAAAGCCATTTAGCGATGTAAATGCTGCATTAAAGACGACTTAGGAAAGCATCCTTCAGGGGAGGCCAGACTCTCGGTTGTTGCGGCTCTGCTGAGCTCTCGGGGAACGTTTTTGGACGGGCGGCAGCGAGGATTTCGTTAGCACGTCGTCGGATGTTTTCGGAGACCTTGGAACGCGTCCCCTTGGAGAGCTGTTCGGGGCGCGTTGAGCCGTTTGGTTTGTGTGGAAGCGTCTCCGACGGAGCGGCGTCGCGGCGGCAGGAGATGAAGAAAGCCCCGCGTGACGTGAGAAACGGCGGCTGTCGTCTGAATTATGAAAATCGGAGGACTTTTGTCAGCCATGAAAAAATAAAGCGGTGAAAGTTTAATGCGGCGCTTCGTTGATTATTGATGGAGCAACTCCAGCACTGACAACGAACTGTGTGTGTGTGTGTGTGTGTGTGTGTGTGGTGTGTGTGTGTGTGTGTGTGTGTGTGTGTGTCTGTGTTTTACACGGACAGCGTGTGTGTGTTTGTTAATCATCTGTGTGTTTTATTGAGAAGACGTTCATGTTTAATACACATTTACAACGCTATTTGAAGCAAAATGTTTAGTCCTCAGCTGGTATTGGATGTCCTCGGGTGGGCGGGGCCTATAAATAGCTTTCAGATGATTGACAGCTCTCTCTCTCTCTCTCTCTCTCTCTCTCTCTCTCTCTCTCTCTCTCTCTCTCTCTGTCTGTCCCCTCCAGGGACTCGAAGGAGTGCAGCTGTGGAGCCACTGGCTGAACATCTGGGTATCTGTGTGTATTTTGGTTTATATCTTTGTGTTTTTTTTAATGTGTTTGGTGAATATGTGTGTGTGTCTGTGTGTTTGTGTTTCTGTGTGTGTGTGTGTGTGTGTGTCCATGTGTGTGTGTTTTTGTGTTTCTGTGTGTGTGTGTGTGTGTGTGTGTGAATGTCTGTGTGTTTCTGTGTTTGTGGGTTTGTGTGTGTGTGTATGTGTATATGTGTGTGTCTGTGTGTGTGTGTTTCTGTGTTTGTGGGTTTCTCTGTATGTGTGTCCGTGTTTGTGGGTTTCTGTGTGTGTGTGTGTGTGTTTGTGTGTGTGTGTGTGTGTTTGTGTCCATGTGTGTGTGTTTTTGTGTTTCTGTGTGTTTCTGTGTTTGTGGGTTTGTGTGTGTGTATGTGTGTGTCAGTGTGTGTGTTTCTGTGTTTGTGGGTTTCTGTGTATGTGTGTCCGTGTTTGTGGCTTTCTGTGTGTGTGTGTGTGTGTCCGTGCGTGTGTTTCTGTGTTTCTTGTGTGTGTGTGTGTGTGTGTGTGTGTCTTTCTGTGTGTGGGTGTGTCTCTGTGTGTGTCTGTGTGTGTGTGTGTGTGTGTGTGTGTGTGTGTGTGTGTGTTCTGTGTGTGTGTGTTTCTCTGTGTGTGTTTCTGTGGTTCTGTGTGTGTGTTTCTGTGTTTTTTGTGTGTGTGTGTGTGTGTGTTTCTGTGTGTATTTCTGTGTGTGTTTCTGTGTGTGTGCTTCTGTGTGTGTGTGTTTCTGTGCGTGCGTGTGTGCGTGTGAATCTGTTATCGCCCACCATCATTTTGGAGAGAGAATAATCAACAAAGGCACAAAGCTGCACTGTGCCCGGTTTAATGCGAGTGTGTGCGCGCGTGTTTAATCTACTGCGTGTGTGCTTTTATGCTTTTGTGTAGCAGCCCACATTTGTGTGCCCACTGGTCAGATTTTCATGCAGAGTGTCACAGTTCCTCTGATGTATCACTGCAGCACTTTCTCTGACTAACTATCTCCATGTTTCTGAGGCAAAAACATGGTGATGTTCAACACATTCTCGTGAACGAGTTCATATGATATCCTTGGACATTTGCTGAAACATAACCGTCAGGTGGCCGATCGTTGTGACCTGCTAATTTCGTAGGATACCATACGAGTTGTTGTAGCCTAAGTTGTCCTACGATATTATGCGAACCTGTTCATGAGAATGCGTTGATGAGAGTCTTGTTATCACGTTGAAGTTGTCCGGTTTGGTGCCACCGTGTCTGTACAGAAGTTCCACAATGGATGCCGAATATGCCAGATCTTTTGGCCTAATAAGATCTCTAACAATGAACTGTACGAGAAAACGGGAAGCCGGAGCATCACCAAGGAGAGTACGCACAGGGACATGTGTTGAGGATGGAGCAGGACCGCATCTCAAAAGTCACCTTAAGATCGACACCACCTGGCAAAAGAAAACCTGGGAGCGAAATTACGAATGTCACTATGGCCACGCCAAGACCCGCCCTACGAAGCAGCTATATTGGTTGGGGTTAGGCATTTGACCTCGAGTGGTTAAGGTTAGGATAGCTGATTGGTCAGGGCATAGGACCTGTACAAATGGGGTTACGTTACCTTGGGTAAGCATGGACGCCTGGCCAATAAATGCTACTGAAGGGCGGGTCTTGGCGTGGGACATAGTGGGATTCGTAATATCGCAACCTGGGAGGCCAAAAACCACCTGGCGCAGAACGGTGACACAAGAGCTGGAACACATGAACCTGTCATGGGGAGAGGCCCCAACATGCTGCCATCAGGGACCCAATGCAATGGAGACCTGCATTCATACAACTGTTTGATCCACTACCCCGGGTCGAGATGTGGTTAACAGGGTTCAACAATGGACCTTTTTCACAGCAGACATGTTGACTTGTCATAGTAGGAGAAGCACAGCTGTGATTGATAACCTTAACGATGGCTCAGTTCCATCAAGTGTCCCAGTAAGATATTTCAGTGAGTCAGCATGCACAATACCAGGACCTCTCCTAAGTGGAATGCAGCCATCAGTAATGGTTTAATACCAGGACCTCTCCTAAGTGGAATGCAGCCATCAGTAATGGTTTAATACCAGGACCTCTCCTAAGTGGAATGCAGCCATCATTAATGGTTTAATACCAGGGCCTCTCCTAAGTGGAATACAGCCATCAGTAATGGTTTAATACCAGGACCTCTCCTAAGTGGAATGCAGCCATCAGTAATGGTTTAATACCAGGACCTCTCCTAAGTGGAATGCAGCCATCAGTAATGGTTTAATACCACGACCTCTCCTAAGTGGAATGCAGCCATCATTAATGGTTTAATACCAAGGTCTCTCCTAAGTGGAATGCAGCCATCATTAATGGTTTAATACCAGGGTCTCTCCTAAGTGGAATGCAGCCATCATTAATGGTTTAATACCAGGACCTCTCCTAAGTGGAATGCAGCCATCAGTAATGGTTTAATACCAGGACCTCTCCTAAGTGGAATGCAGCCATCAAGAATTGAGTTGGTGGTTGATGCTTTTGACATAATTTTTGACGCTTTTTATGGGGGTTGTTTTACGTATTTTTTTCAAAGTTTGACATTTTTTCGATATTTTTTAACACTTTTTTTGATGCTTTCTTTTCAAACTTTTTTTTTTTTGAGCAACAAAAGCTACAAAAGAAAATCCCACAAATGATCATCCTGTTAAATAGTCCAGCAGAAGCTGAACAAATCAAGTTCCAATCAGGTTTTAATAAGACTCCGTGGACACTTTGAATTCTTTGAAGTCTTTGTTTCAGGTACTTTTTTTTCGGTTTGCTTCCCTTTCAGCATGAATCCCAGCGCAGCTTACAGAGAAATCTGTTCACTTTCAACACAGTCAGGTCCAAACTAGAGCCGGTGAAGAAGCAGAACATCACTTTTCGGAGCGCTGTAAAGCATCAGAGGGTAAAATGATGTGTGACAGAACGACTGATGGTGCAAACCGAGCGGCGGAATTTCAGCAAAGTCACACAGATTACAGATTAAACACACATTCAGAGCAAAGACGACAACTTTTAATGTCGTCTCTTAAAGATTTTTTTCGTTCTGCCTTTCTGCCGCCGAAACATCACGTCGAGGGGCGGATTCCCCTGTTTTTCATCTGCAAGATGTTTCTAACACCCCTCAGATGAATTACACTGGCTCTTCTGCCTCACTTTTGCGCCACGTTATTTCAACAGATTTCAACACTCTTAAGCTTCACGGCGGCTCTGCGGCGCTGCAATTAGGTTAGCGCAGGACTCCGATGGATTTATAATGATCCGAGGGCTGCAGGGCGCTCAGGAGGACACAACCGCTGTTACTTAGTGCTTTGGTCGCGCTGATTTCAGCAGCCTTTCTCGCTACGAAATAGCCAAAGTGGCGGCTTTGGAAGATTGGACCAAATTGGCCGAGTGTGTGTGTGTGCAGAGTGTGTGTTGTCGTGTTGGATGTTCCTGGGTGTCTGAAAAGCCGAGTGTTTATCCACACAATGGAGCAAATCTGAGCCTTTGATCATCAGGCCGAGTCGCCAGATCTGCAGGGAAAGAGATTGTGTGTGTGTGTGTCTCAGATAATCACCAATGCATCAAAGTTTATCATGGAAAGAAAGTGGCTTAATTCCACTCAGCCAAAAATGCCTCTATTATTGCGTGTGTGCGTGCGTGCCTGTGTGTGTGTGTGTGTGTGGGGTTGTGTCCTGCACAGCAGCCAATAAACTGCT
The DNA here is from genome assembly GCF_010015445.1 of Perca fluviatilis. Lineage (NCBI taxonomy): Eukaryota > Metazoa > Chordata > Actinopteri > Perciformes > Percidae > Perca > Perca fluviatilis. The sequence goes on from NC_053118.1 coordinate 35,735,425, forward strand.
GCGATTAATGTGACTTAAGAAAAGGGCAAGATGCAAATGTGCGAGTGGTAACGAGCAGAGCGTGTTCTTTAAGGTCAACACATTCGCACAAACGGCTTCATATGATATCGTGCAAAAGCGTACACGCAACAATTCATACGATGTCTATTTGTTGAATGTATAGAGAGTTAACGCCTACTTTTCTGACTTAGCATACATTAATAACACGGACCAAAAATACCACAGGACATTATAGGTCATGTCTTTTGTTCACTGCAATATACAGTATTGTAAGTTGTAGATGTAATATAAATGTAATATGCAATTCTGCTGTCTGTGTCATTCATGAACTCACTCTGAGTAAAACCTTAGTAACTACTTGCCACCTCACGATGAGACTCAACTTCACTTGAGGGGACACAAAAATTTTAAGTAGTTGTAAGATATTCATGTTATAATGCATGCTTAGTAACAAAACTACTGATTCTGATTCTGATATCCTACGAAATCACAGCGACCGGTCGCAGGACAGTTAAGTTCAGCGTCTTTACGGTTACATTTAGCCGTAAAAAGGTGACTGTGAGCCCGGTACAGAGCACCGCGAGGGGACGGTTGTTTCAGAGACCGCTACAGTTGGGTTTAGCCGACAAAAGGGGAGCGTCAGGCGGCAACGGGAACGGAAGAAGATTGGGGTTTGGGTTAAAAACACCGGGCCTCCTTAAAGGTGCAGTAGGTAAGACTTATAAAACTAACTTTCGGTCATATTTGCTGAAACTGACCCTATGTTCCAGTAGAACTACATGAAGCAGGTCATGAAGCACCACCTACAGTCTGTAGTGTGATTTGCAAAAATCCACCGCTCCCTGTTCAGATGCACCAATCAGGGCCAGGATTGTCTAACTGCGTGTCAATCCCTGCTCATGCACACGCATTCATTCTCCCTTGTGGGGGGAGGGGGCTTAGGAGACCGTTTTGGGCTTTATCAAAAGGGGGACTGAGAAGTTGTCGATGTTCAAATTTTTCGGCTAAGTCCTGGATCTTCCCAATCCTACCTACAGCACCTTTCAGTAGTGCTGACGGGACACAAACACCTGTTTCCTGGGTGTAAGTCTTGTGTTTTCTCCTTAACTTATTCTGGGACATGAACTCCACTCCCCGGCTTTAAAGCCCTGTGTTTTAGGAGCCAAACATCCCCCCCCGCCCCCCGACCTCCTGCCTACGAGGATCCTCACGCTCTTATACAGCAGCAGTCAATGTGCTGCTGACAGTAATAGATATGTGGAATACATACCAATTAAAGTGCTATTTCACTCTTGGAAAGAAAACGTATTTCCATAAATGTTGAACTGTTTCTTTAAGCCGCCCCAGTGTGGATGATGTAAAAAGCACAAAAAAAAAAATTGGTGGCTGAGTTGAAGGAGATGGAGCAGGTCGGGTTAATTGTGTTGAAGTGTGCCGGTCGATGAGGCTCACATAGCGGATACCATGTTTGACTAATGAGAGCATCTGTCGAGACACACACACACACACACACACACACACACACTCACTCACACACTCGCAGCACCGCGTGTCCCGGGAGGAAGGGAACTCTGTTCTCTTTTCAGTCTCATCACAGTCTCTGTCATCTTCAATCTGCCTCACATCCCGTCTCCATGACGACGTGTCCCCCCTTCTTCACTACAACCGCTGCAGCGATCGAAACATCATCATCATCATCATTATCATCATCATCATCATCTCCCTCTGAGACCCACAGCCAGCCAGGAGGGGGGGGGGGGACGGGGACCTGCAGGTCAACAAGGTGTAATCCGTGGCGTTCAAAGCACGGCTCTGGGACCTGAGCGGGTCCCTGAAGGGATTTAGAAGGGTCCTTAACCTCCTGAACGCTGACGGTGCCTTCAGTTTGTCTGGGAATAAAACATTTTCCACACTAAATGCGAACTTCAAAGTGTGAACTATTCAAAAATATGGCGTTATATATAGTATGTGGCATTATATACAGTATGTGGGATTATATACAGTATGTGCCTCATTCCTGAGCGAGTAACTACATGTTTTGAGCACAGAGAACTATATTTTTGCAAGCACATTACATTGCATCGTTTGAGCAAACAAAAATCTATTCCGTGCTCAATAAATGTATTTGCATGTTTGCTAGTATCCATATTAACGTGCAATAATAACCCCTCTCACGCAGTTTACTCATGTGCCCTCTCAAAAACTCTTTCTCTGCGCTCTGGTCACGACTCCCTCGCTCTCAACCTCTACACTCTGTGCACGCTCAAATCTTTCACAGCGTTAAAAGTGTGCCACAAAACCAACCAATCGGAGAATTAAAGGCCAATTCTGATTGGCTGTCCGTCTCCAATTAGATCGCAAGTAGCAGGAAACACAAATCTATGAAGAACAGTCTTTTTCAGTCAAAACCTGTTGGTACAGCACATACTGACTACAGTGGAGCTGTTTGACTAACTAAAATATAGTTATCTGTGCTCAAAACATACAGTTACTCGCTCAGGAACGAGGCACATATACTGTATAACGCCATGAAAAGAACAGAAAAGGCAACGTGTTCTCGTGAATGGGTCGGTATGATATAGTAAAAAATGTATGTACACCAATACGTATGATACCCTAGTGGTGTTAATATATGAGTATGCTTGATATTTCACGTGAATGTATACGATTTGGATCATGACCCCTGAAGTGTTTGGGCTGATCAACTTAGGGAGCTCTCGCTCACCACTTGAACTACAGTATGTGTTGGTCATGAATTATGATTAAATATCCAGGCCCTCCCCCGAAAGACAAAAGTGGTCCAGTCCATTTTATTTAGTAGGCTGTTGTGATAGGCCTACGTCAGTGTTGCAGCGTCTTTCAGCCGCCCAAATCGGCCCAAGAAGGCATTCGTCAGACGATTGCCAGATTGCGAGTCCGCCCATGTATCTAGGCGACCGCCGGATGGTCATGTGACGCTGGCTACAGAGCTCGGTTGTATCAGCAGCCGTTGGTAGTTGAGTTTTACCAGACAAAAGGTGACTGTGAGCCGGGTACAGGGCACCGCGAGCTGCCGGTTGTTTTGGAGGACATTACAGTTATATGTTTAGGCAACAAAAAGTGAACGCAATGCAGCCACGACAGTTAAGTTTAGGAAAAAGTTTGTGGTTTGGATTGGAACACTCCCAAGAAACACACATTTCCTATAGGTGAAAGTTTTTCTCGGGAAGCAAACTCTTGAAGGTCCTATGTTTTATGCATCCCAAGTAATTAAACAAGTGAAATGACAGTGTTTTGTCCTCCTAACTTTGTTCCCTTCCTCCTGCACTTTTTTGGAACATGCCAATTAGATTTTGGGTTAAGCACTCTATCGAGAATCTGCCTTTTCTGAAGCTCAACCTCATTTTTCAACTTAGTTTTTAGATCCTATAAAGGTCCCATTCCACACGACAACTCCAGAGTGTGAAATATTTGAACCAAAGATGACAGATTTTAGAGCTTAAAAATAATGTAAATAAACAGTACTTTTAGCATGTAAAGATCCAGCATATTTCCACGTGTAAATGGGTGAATTAAGGGTTTATTTCAACCAAACCAGAGTGGTGATTGTTGGAACAGTGGAAAGACGAACCAAGACGGATTTTAATAGTTTTATTTTATTCTGTCGTCATTGAATAAAGTGTGTTTTATGATGATAAAATTACTGTTTATTCAAATGGAGTCTGGTGGAGTTTGGTGATGGTGATTTTGGGGCTGTTCCACGTTAAACTAAAAGGATCTTACTCTTTAACAGAAAGGTCTGTCTCTGTAGGGATCCTTTCCAGAGGTGTATAGTCCAGGTGCCAGAAAGTAAAAATCCTGCCATGTTTTTGGATCTGCCTCTACATCTAGAACAGGTGTTTTCACTAACGAGCTCATCTACCTGGTAGAGGAGCTGGTTTAGTGATGGTTGGGACAGCTGCTGGACAGGATTTCTACTTTCTGGCACCTGGACTATACACCTCTGATCCTTTCCATAAAGTTGTCAGACACTTAAATATAATAGAATAATAATCTGAGCATGTCTCAATCAGTTCAAATCTATGTTGCATTTTTTTAATAATCACATCTAACTGATCTTTATCGAACATGTTGAAACTTCCAGTATAAGTTGGGTTGCATTCCTGAGACATTCTTGTCTTTTCTCAGGACACACTGAACCGTCTCGTTCTTAAACTAAAGTGAAAACATCCAAAAATGACCAGAGTTGGAGTTTTTTACACATGACAAACATTCTCGTTCTCATTATGTCTCACTTGATCTTTGTCTGCGTTCCTGTTGGACTCGACAGCAGAGGGAAGATGACTCACATCAAAGACAGTCAGCAAAATGTTAACGCCTGACTCGCCTTCACTGATCTGTGTGTGTGTGTGTGTGTGTGTGTGTGTGTGTGTGTGTGCGTGTGTGTTTTGTGTGTGTGTCGGTCTCATATCAACTCACACTCGTACAGAAACTCACCATCACCAAGACCAGTGTATTGAGACTGAGGCAAGACCAAGACTTTGTAGGTTTGAGACAAAGACACGACCAAGACTTTGTAGGTTTGAGACAAAGACAAGACCAAGACTTTGAGGGGTTGAGCCTGAGACAAGACCAAGACTTTGAGGGGTTGGGACCAAGACAAGACCAAGACTTTGAGGGTTTTAAACTGAGACAAGACCAAGACTTTGAGGGGTTGAGACCGAGACAAGACCAAGACTTTGTAGGTTTGAGACCAAGACAAGACCAAGACTTTGAGGGGTTCAGACTGAGACAAAGAATAAATGCCAACACCTTTGGGATGGACTGGAAATTATCTCTCTGCTGATTATCTTTATTCATGCTGTCACTCTGTAAAGCTTTTCCCTCTGAACCCAGAAAAGATCCTCTGAACACTTGAATGGAAGTCATTTATATTTCACTAGACACTCTCTACCGAGGAATCAACCTGGGAATCCACTGACTTAACCCTTGTGTTGTCTTCGGGTCAAATTTGACCCGTTTTCAAAGTTTCTTTATCGGAAAAATGTTCTGCCATTCAAAATAAAATGGTTTCAAAACAGTTTCCTGACTAAACATTGACATTTACCAGTCTGTGATAATCCATCAACATACACTCACCTAAAGGAGTATTAGGAACACCTGTTAAATTTCACATTAATGAAATTATCTAATCAACCAATGGCAGCTGCTTCAATGCATTTAGGGGTGTGGTCCAGGTCTAGACAATCTCCTGAACTCCAAACTGAATGTCAGAATGGGAAAGAAAGGTGATCTAAGCAACTTTGAGCGTGGCATGGTTGTTGGTGCCAGACGGGCTGGTCTGAGTATTTCACCATCTGCTCAGTTACTGGGATTTTCACGCACAACCATTTCTAGGGTTTACAAAGAATGGTCTGAAAAAGGAAAAACATCCAGTATGCTGCAGTCCTGTGGGGCGAAAATACCTTGTTGATGCTAGAGGTCAGAGGAGAATGGGCCGAGTGATTCCAGCTGATAGAAGATCAACTTTGACCCAAATAACCACTCGTTACAACCGAGGTATGCAGCAAAGCATTTGTGAAGCCACAACACGCACAACCTTGAGGCGGATGGGCTACACCAGCAGAAGACCCCACCGGGTACCACTCATCTCCACTAAAAGTAGGAAAATGAGGCTACAATTTGCACCAGCTCACCAAAATTGAACAGTTGAAGACTGGAAAAATGTTGCCTGGTCTGATGAGTCTCGATTTCTGTTGAGACATTCAGATGGTAGAGTCAGAATTTGGCGTAAACAGAATGAGAACATGGATCCGTCATGCCTTGTTACCACTGGGCAGGCTGGTAGTGGGGGTGTAATGGTGTGGGGGATGTTTTCTTGGCACACTTTAGGCCCCTTAGTACCAATTGGGCATCGTTTAAATGCCACAGCCTACCTGAGCATTGTTTCTGACCATGTCCATCCCTTTATGACCACCATGTACCCATCCTCTGATGGCTACTTCCAGCAGGTTAATGCACCATGTCACAAAGCTCGAATCATTTCAAATTGGTTTCTTGAACATGACAATGAGGTCACTGTACTAAAATGGCCCCCACAGTCACCAGATCTCAACCCAATACATCTTTGGGATGTGGTGGAACGGGAGCTTCGTACCCTGGATGTTCATTCCACAAATCTCCATCAACTGCAAGATGCTCTCCTATCAATATGGGCCAACATTTCTAAAGAATGCTTCCAGCACTTTGTTGAATCAATGCCAACGCAAAATTAAGGCAGTTCTGAAGGCGAAAGGGGGTCAAACGGTATTAGTATGGTGTTCCTAATAATCCTTTAGGTGAGTGTATATTCATCTGATCTTCACTATAGTGAAAATAATTCATAATGTCTGCCTATTTTACTCCAGAATAAGGTATAATTTCATGTACAGTAAATGTGGTTTATTGGCCAAGTGTAAAACTATTGGTAATAAGTTGCAATGAAGTTGGCTAGAATTGGGTGATACTATACTTTATGCTTTATAAAAAGGCAAAACAGACCGGGAGTTAATTTTGTTGGACAACAAGTGCATGGTCGACAGGAAGACAACATAAGGGTTAAAAACCTGTAACTGAACTCGACTGCAGAACGGCGTAAAGTGACTCAGCGTTGGAGCCTCGGGAGACAAGTATCGGACCGAGGTGACTTCCTGACCCAGGGCTACCATGACACAGCAGCTTTTTATTTCATCAGAGACCAAGAGGAAACTGGCAACAGATAGTGGTGGAAGAAGTATTCAGACCCCTTACTTCCGTAAAAGTACTAATACCATACTGAAAGAAGCGAATAACACTGCATCTCTTTGAATCGCCAGGCTGCAGAAACGATGTGACAGATTGCCGGATTGGTCTATTATCCCTCAAGAAATTTGGGCAGTTTCATGTGTGTTTGGCTTGGAAACATAATCTTAACTAGCAACACTGCTTGTAGTTCTAATCCTACATTTCCCTTGAACACATTGTCGTGACGTGTTGTACAACCATTGGCTACGTGCCTAGTGTGCGGTATCAATTACTAGCTACCCTGAAACAGAGAAGACGAACGTTAAAGAAAAGTTAGTTAGGAAAAAACAAACAAACATGTGGCTAGTGGAAAATCTGATTGGCTGGTAATTTTAACAATCTGCTAGCCGTGTTGGCTGGTGATCAAAAATGTTAATTTAAAGCCCTGCACACCATGATCACGTTGTTGATCACGTCTTGACTTAAAGAAACAGCAAAAAGAAGAATTTCATGTTTTGTCAGATGGGTCTTCAGTCTCAGCAGAAAGAAATTATTGAATTTGATTATGATAAAAGTTAATGTCAGTTGGTGATAGACTGAGGGCAGCAGCATGGGTAGATGCTGGAGATGCACACAGTGTGGTTTAAAGGTGTTAAACCACACTGTGTGCATCTGCAGAAGACATTAGCAACTAACCACCAAACAACTCCGTTACACTTTAAAAGCAGAACTAACAACTAAACATATTCTCTGTGAAATTTAAGTTGCTACACATTATATTTCATAATGCATGATGCTTTTGAAGCATGACAACACATTGGCAACAAAAGCAAAAACTTACAGCCATGTTAACATCAAATATTATTGTAATTGTACATTTCTGACTTTGTTGGCCTTGTGGTCTGTGGACACTATGACACTATGACTCTGCCTTTGTGCCCCCTGTGATCTCATCTTTTAAGACACTAGGGACAATAATGCACCCACTCTATTTCCACTTCACATTAACATGTTATTATTAGCTGCCGAATTAAAAGAAAACTACACGTCACATCCTCAAAGTAGAAGTCTAGTAAAGACCATCACAGCGGAGCAGACCCTCCTAACAGCTCTCATACAGGACTGCAGCAGGACTTTAAACATTTGTTCAGGATGAACAGAAATCTACAGGAGGAAATTGGTAATTAAAAATACTCTAATACTATAATGTTTATGTTTCTGTATGTAAATCTACTATATGTTTATGTGGCAGGATGTTGTCTACATTTGTGTTTGATGTTTATCTTTCAGAGGAAATCGAGGAAGCAGCTAATGTACCAGCATGCACCGTGGAGAAAATGGCAGCTCGTCCAGGTACATTTCACACATTTAATATTGTTAAACATGATATTTATTTATCAATCATAATGCAAAAAAATGTGATAGTGATGAAGATTGAAAAGTTTTTTGATTTTTTCTGTAGCAGTACATTAAGATTTTGCTCCAATCAGCATGACAGCACAGCCAGAGCCGTTTGAGGACACCACGTAGTTCTCTCTTTGTGACGACCAGTTTGATTTCTTAAACTGTGTGAGGACAGGCTGTTCTCATGATCCATTTGTACATATAGCTATGAAAAATGATGCACTGTAATTCATATATATATATATATATATAATAAAACAATCGTATTAATATGCTTTACATTAAATGCTGAAGAAAAACAAGTGATGCTGTGCCTCTATTTTGGCTCATGAGTAGCAACAACATAACCTGTCACACAGGAAACAGGAAGCTGAGCAGTCTGTCTGTACCTCTCATCAATCTGCTGATATACAAATTATAAACATCACATCTCTAACAAAGGAGAACAAAAGCACATTCAGAGTTATTAATAGTTAACAGTTAGTAGCATACCTATGTAATCCAATATCTAATTGGAAAGCCTGACATATAATGTATATATATATTTGTCGGGCTGGATGTTTAGGTCATAAAACACATGGCTTTCAAGCCAGGGAGCGGAGTTCGCTTCCTGGAAAAAACTAAAGGTTTTCATGACTATTTCCATTGTAGATTCTCACTGAAGGCATCAAAACTATGAATGAACACATATGGAATTATGTACTTAACAAAAAAGTGTGAAATAACTGAAAACATGTCTTATATTTTAGATTCTTCAAAGTAGCCACCCTTTGCTTTTTTTGATAACTCTGCAAACCCTTGGTGTTCTCTCAATGAGCTTCATGAGGTAGTCACCTGAAATGGTTTTCACTTCACAGGTGTGCTTTGTCAGGGTTCATTAGTGGATTTTTTTCCCCTTATTAATAAAAAAAGCAACGGGTGGCTACTTTGAAAAATCTAAAATATAAGACATGTTTTCAGTTATTTCACACTTTTTTGTTAAGTACATAATTCCATATGTGTTCATTCATAGTTTTGATGCATTCAGTGAGAATCTACAATGGAAATAGTCATGAAAATAAAAAGGAAACGCATTGAATGAGAAGGTGTGTCCAAACTTTTGGCCTGTACTGTATGTCTGAAATGAAATTTTGTAATATCACTAGTTTTTACTATCACGAGTTTTGTCAAAACATCGTTTCATCAAATCAAACCCTGAGTGTTAGATAAGACTCAAAAACATCACACAATACTACATTAAGTTCAACTTGCACAAACATAGGTTTTACTTACATCTTCATGAATACTATTTAAGTAGGTTGTACATTATTTATTCACCACTTGTATATACGTTTGTACATTCTTTCTTTTTTGAATAGATGTTCTTCTATTCTATCCTATTTATTATTTCTTTTATATTCTGTATGTGTGTCTTATATTTTGCTGCTGTAGCACTGAAATTTCCCAATTTGGGATCAATAGAGTTTAATCATCTAATCTCTGACTGATAAATCAGCATCATTTAGTAAACTGAATTCTTATTTCTCTCTCAGACCAGAGGTTTCGCTGCTTCTCTCAGTATTTTCTACCGATAGCAGTGTGTTGGCTGATACTGTTGGTCATCATGGGCCTCCGTATCTACTGTGAGTACCACTGTCTTAACTTGTTGTTGTTAGTCCTTATTTAAAGGACAGGTTCACATTTTATTAAGTCTGTCAGATGCCCATATGTTCCTAGAAACAGTTTTTGCTCGGTGTAATCCTTCCTCCTCTTCATACTGGCTCTGCTCAAAGATGTATTCCAAAGTTGATCTGAAGCTAATATGAGGCTTCAGCAGTCTGAGTTAGAGAAATCAAGTGTGTATCATCTAAAGTTACAACCTTTATAGTAACTAGTTCAATCTTTGTGTTTTCCCAGACAGGATTTCTGAAGCAGAGTGATAACAAACACAAAGATATTTAAAGATAATAACATATTTTGACAAATTTAGACTACTGAAGTAGGACTGTGGACTTTGTCCCCATCTTTTAAATTAGAAGTGCATTAGTAAAAGATCTGTTATTCTCCAGTATGAACAGGAGGAATGATCAGAGCAAGAAAACTTTTAAGATATAAGATAAGATATATTTGAATCCATCCTGTAATGTCTTTTCTTATAATGTGAATGTGTCATAATTGATAAACAAAAACAAAATTTCCCTACCACTATGATCAAGAAGCTCATTTTCATTTTGCAGTTGCTACATTAAGTCATGAGAGGGAAAGTGAGCTGATGGCAGCCAATCGCAACCTGACAAACCTCAACGACAAACTCAGCGTCTTAGAAAACCAGATCACAAACCTGACCGCAGTAAACCAGGAACTGGAGATGGAGAGGAACAACTTAACAGGACCAATACAGAACATCAGACAAGCTGAGTGGAGCATTGATGAATACAGACCCAAAGTAAATAACGGTATGTTAAGATCCCATTAATTAGGTCCAATAATAACCAATAATAATAATATCACAATGCAGTAATGTTGTTTATTGGTTGGTCTCTGTTGTTTCAGAGAGACAGTGTAGAGCTTGTCAGAAAGGCTGGAGACTCTTCATGTCCAGCTGCTATCTGTTTAATAAGACTGATCAGAAAACCTGGGAAGAAGCTCGAGAAGACTGCAGAGCACGGAGTTCAGATTTGGTTGTTGTACAGAGTCAAGGTGAACGGGTAATGAGAAAATATTTTTTATGATGCAATTATGAAATGAAAATGTATTTTTCTGTAGGTCTGAACACAATGAATCTGTAGATCAGTGTGATTATTTAAGTGTTGTTTTTAAATATTTGGTAACTGTTGCTCTCTTCTCAGGATGCACTCCGTTTTGACGGCTGGTACTGGTTTGGCCTGAGAGCTGAAGGAGGGAGATGGAAGTGGATCGATGGAAGTGATCTGACTGAAAGGTAAGAAACACATTCCTGAACACTTTGAATCATAAATCTATCAGCCTTGATCTAAACATCATGTTCTTCCCTCAGTGTCAGCGACTGGATACAAAAACCACCACCTCCTACTGACGGTCGGTGTGCAGTTTCTTACAAGTCCAGATGGATATCAGAGAGCTGTACTGAGAGAAGGCCATGGATCTGCCAAAAGAAGGCTTTATCTGTTTAAACACTGCAGTCAGACTTGAGAAGTTTACTGGATACTCTGCATGATAATATCAACTGGCTTATAAATAAACCATGAAGACTTCTACTTCACAATTTAACTGTTTTTGTTTTTCCAAAATATTAAGGGATTTTAATTAGTTCACTGTATAAAAAAGACAAAACAAATATTTAAAAGGTGCCCTGCCATACAAAACCGTTTTTACTTGCATTTTTTGAAATATGTCCGGTCCATATGTGTTTGTGTTATGTGGTGAATGTGAAAATGAACTGCTACCTCCTCTGTCAGCTCTAGCCACTGAACAGAAATAAGCAGATAAATCAGACCAATCACAAAAGCTGGTCAGTCTGACATCATGTTGCCTGAGCTCATTACTATTCATGAGCTCACCCAGTTGGGCTGGGTAAAGGATTCTGACAGCCAGGCTCTCAATAGCTAGCTGTTAGCCAATCAGATTCAAACAGCTTAGCTTGTTGAATATTAATGAGAACTGGCAGAAATCGAGCCGAGTCTTCCTGCAGGCTTTCTATACCACGGTAGAATGGCTTGAAACAAGGTAACCAAGGCATTTTTTCCACAAAAAATGTTACAGAGTCCATGGTAGAACTTCAGACATTACCACAAAGTCAGGAAATACGTGTGGCAGGGCACCTTTAAAATTACGTTTAAAGCTCTCTCTGTGTGTGTGTGTGTATGTGTGTGTGTGTGTGTAAATGTAATGTATAGGTGAATTAGATATAGGATTAAATGGGTATGCTACTAAACTGTTAACTATTAATAACTGTGAATGTGCTTTTGTTCTCCTTTGTTAGAGATGTGATTTTTATAATTTGTATATCAGCAGATTGATGAGAGGGACAGACAGACTGCTCAGCTTCCTGTTTCCTGTGTGACAGGTTATATTGTTGCTACTCATGAGCCAAAATGGAGGCACAGCATCACTTGTTTTTCTTCAGCATTTAATGTAAATCATATTAATATGAAGAGTGTTTTATCTATCTAGAAGCAAAGTCCTTATTTATTAAAACATTGGAATTTCCCCTTGCGGGATTAAAAAAGTATAAATTATTATTATTATTATCATTACATTGAATAAAAACGCTGCGACACATTGTTGTTATCGTCTTCTCCGTACATCATGCTGACTCCATGTCAGAACAGACAACATCATTCAGGAAGTTACAACAACATTGATCAAGATGTGTGAGAAGGAGAAGTTCACTAAGATTGTCACAGCGGACCAGACGCTCTCATCCAGGACTGCAGCAGGACTTTAAACGTTTGTTCAGGATGAAGAGAAGAACCACTGGATATAGCTGGGAATTCAACATATCCAGTGGTGGAAGAAGTATTCAGATCCTTTACTTCAGTAGAAATACTAATACCACACTAAAAATACTGTGTTACAAGTTAAAGTCCTGCATTTGAAATCTTACTTCAGTAAAAGTCTATAAGTATCATCAGGAGGGGTTTAGACCGAGACAAGACCAAGACTTTGAGGGGTTCAGAATTAAAAGCCAACACCTTTGGGATGGACTGTAAGTTATCTCTCTGCTGATTATCTTTGTTCATGCTGTCACTCTGTAGAACTTTTCCCTCTGAACCCAGAAAAGATCTTCTGAACACTTGAATGGAAGTCATTTATATTTCACTAGACACTACCGAGGATTCAACCTGTGAATCCACTGACTTAAAAACCTGCATCTGAACTCGACTGCAGAGCGGCGCAACGTGACTCAGCGTCGGAGCCTCGGGAGACGAGTGCCGGATGTGTTGTACAACCACTGGCTACGTGCCTAGCGTGCGGTATTGATTACTAGCTACCCTGAAACGGAGAAGACGAACAGTAAAGAAAAGTTAGTTAGGAAAAAACAAACAAACAAACATGTGGCTAGTGGAAAGTCTGCCATGTTGGCTGGTGATCAAAAAAGTTAATTTAAAGCCCTGCACACCATGATTACGTCATTGATCACGTCTTGACTTAAACAAACAGCAAAAAGAATTTCATGTTTTGTCAGATGGGTCTTCAGTCTCAGCAGAAAGAAATTATTGAATTTGATTATGATAAAAGTTAGTGCCAGTTGATGACAGGCTGACGGCAGCTGGATGGGCAAATGCTGCAGAAACACACAGTGTTGTTTAACACCATTAAATGTTAAACCACACTGTGTGTATCTGCAGAATACTTAAGACATCAGCTGCTAACCACACAACAATTCTGTCTCATCTTAAAAGCAGAACTAACAACTAAACATATTCTCTGTGAAATTAAAGTTGGTACACATTATTTTTCATAATACATGATGCTTTTGAAGCATGACAACATTGGCAGCAAAAGCAGCCATGTTACAGCCGTGTTAAAATCAAAAACATTTTATTTTATTATTATAGTTATTATTTAGGCAACCAGAGTCTGTACATTTTTAAATATGATTTTTTGGGGCTTTTCCTTTTATTTCAAAGTGGATAGACATGAATGGGGGAGAGAGAGGGGGGATGACACACAGCAAAGGGCAGCAGGTCGGATTTGAATCCTGCGCCGCTGCAGGACTCAGCCAACATGGGGCGACCGCTCTTACTGGGTGAGCTAGAGGCCGCCCCGAGTCTGTACATTTATGACTTTGTTCCCCTTTCTGTGGACACTAACACACAGACTTTGTTCCCCTTATGGTTTTATCTTTTAAGACACTCTGGACAGTAATGCACGCACTATACTTCCCCTTCAGAAAACACGTTATTATTGGCTGCCAACTTAAAATAAAGCAGTCACATCCTCAAAGTAGAAGTCTAGTAAAGACCATCACAGTGGAGCACACGCCGTCCTAACAGCTCTCATACAGGACTGCAGCAGGACTTTAAACATTTGTTCAGAATGAACAGAAATCCACAGGAGGAAATCGGTACTTAAAAATACTCTACTATATGTTTATGTGCGAGAACGTTTTCTACATTTGTGTTTGATGTTTATCTTTCAGAGGAAATCGAGGAAGAAGAAGATGACTATGTTACTGTACCAGCATGCACTGTGGAGAAAGTGGGAGATCGTCCAGGTACATTTCACGCATTTAATATTGTTAAACATGACATTTGTTTATCAAGCATGATGCTACAAATGTGATAGTGATGAACTTTGAAAATGTTTTTAATTTGTTTCATGTAGCACTCTGAATGTTTAATACAACAAGTAGATCCGAACAGAAAATCTGATTGGTCGACAGCACACCCAGAGCCGTTTGAGCACACCACCCACATCACTTAAAATATTACTCAGCCATTTCTATATCAACATTACAGAGTTGGATTAAAAATTGTTTTTGAAACATTTGTATTCATGTAAATCAGGAACCACGGTGGAACATAAAAGCTCTCCAACTCATGTATATAAATGATTCATCGGATTAAACGGCGTAATTGTTAAAACGCACTGAAGTTAACTTTCACTGGAAATGTTTTGGATCAGCTGTGCCGATGACTCGGCGCTATGTTAAAAATAGTTGAATGTGAATTTCGGAGAGAGGTACAGGAACTAAATGTAAAAATTAGTGTTTTTCAGCAGATATCTTATACTTACAACAAGATTGAGCTAGTAAAGCAGTTTGGTGTTTCTGTGTGGTAGTTAATCGCCTCGGTCCTAGCCGCATCACTTTCATACCAATAATGACGTTAAATCAAACCCTGGAGGGTAATATTGCTACAAGAAATAATTCCTACCACAGGCAATACAACGTTTTAACACTTCATCACTGAGTGTTAGATAAGACTCATATACATCACAGTCAGGGTTCAAAATAAAAAAATTCGTCCACTAGCCAAATGGCTAGTGAAATTTCAAATTTTACCAGCTAGTTAATATATTACCATTGTTTTTATTGGCTGGTGAGTGAAGCAAATCTACCAGCCACTTGCATATTTTACCAGCATGTGGCTAGTAGATGGTGCTAATTTTAAACCATGATCACACTACTGCACTAAGTTCAACTTGCACAAACATAGGTTTTACTTACATCTTTATAAATACTACTTAAGTAGGTTGTACATTATTTATTCACCACTTGTATAAACTGTACGTTTGTACATTCTTTCTTTTTTTAATAGTTGTTCTTGGATACTATCCTATTAATTATTTCTTTTATATTCTGTATGTGTGTCTTATATTGTGCTGCTGTAGCACTGAAATTTCCCAATTTGGGATCAATAGAGTCTAATCATCTAATCTCTGACTGTTTAATCAACATCATTTAGTAAACTGAATTCTTATTTCTCTCTCAGACCAGAGGTCTCTCTGCTTCTCTCAGTATTTTCTACCGATAGCAGTGTGTTGGCTGATACTGTTGGTCATCATGGGCCTCCGTATCTACTGTGAGTACCACTGTCTTAACTTGTTGTTGTTAGTCTTTATTTAAAGGACAGGTTCACATTTTATCAAGTCTGTCAGATGCCCATACTATATGTACATAGAAACAGTTTTTGCTCGGTATAATCCTTCCTCCTCTTCATACTGGCTCTGCTCAAATATGTATTCCAAAGTTGATCTGAAGCTAATATGAGGCTTCAGCAGTCTGAGTTAGAGAAATCAAGTGTGTATCATCTAAAGTTACAACCTTTATAGTACCAAGTTCACTCTTTGTGTTTTCCCAGTCAGGATTTCTGCTGCAGAGTTTTAACAACACAAAGATATTTGAAGATAAAAACATGTTTTGGAAACTTAGACTACTGAAGTAGGACTGTGGACTTTGTCCCCATCTTTTAAATTAGACATGCATTAGTTAAAGATCTGTTATTCTCCAGTATGAACAGGAGGAATGATCAGAGCAAGAAAACTCAGTGGTAACACTGTATTTGAAGGTATCTACATAAGAGTGACATGACACTGTATGAACACATGACACAGTCATGACACATGAACCCTAACTCCAACAATAACTTGTCATGAAAAAACCGAATGACACTTACTAAAAGAAGTGTTATGTCATAAACATTTATGACTTGTTTATAATGTTTATGACATGTTCATGACAGTGTCATGTCACTCTTATGTAGATACCTTCAAGTGAAGTGTAACCAACACAGTTTTAATGTTCATATGAACACCTGACTATTGTTTTAAGATAGATTTAAAACATGTGAATCCATTCTGTAATGTATTTTATTATAAGGTGAAACACTACTTGTGGCATAATTGATAAAAAAACAAAAATGCATTATCACTATGATGATCACAGACCTGACTGCAGTAAACCAGGAGCTGGAGACGGAGAGGAACGACTTAAGGGGACAAATACAAAACACCAGTCAAGCTCAGTGGATCATTGATGAATACTGCCCCAAAGTAAATAACGGTATGTTCAGATCCCATTAATTAGGTCCAATAATAACTGATAATTTCCGTTGGGGTTACTGGCGGACACCGCTCCTTGCGACCGTACATTTCGCGGCACTCAGATCACTGCAAATCGTCACCAATGAAAAGGGAACTCTCTGCTGAGTTCAATGATACCCGCACAAGACTTTAAATTAAATGGCTCACCAGTTATGAAAGGGGCTTGGCTTAAGCATAGGGGGTGGGCCAAACCATCACCAATGAAGAAGAAACTCTCTGCTGAGTAAGTGGGCGTGGTTAAAGTATAGGGGGCGGCTCACTATAACATGTAGAACACCGTATCTACTGTGAGTACCACTGTCTTAACTTGTTGTTGTTAGTCTTTATTTAAAGGACAGGTTCACATTTTATCAAGTCTGTCAGATGCCCATACTATATGTACATAGAAACAGTTTTTGCTCGGTATAATCCTTCCTCCTCTTCATACTGGCTCTGCTCAAATATGTATTCCAAAGTTGATCTGAAGCTAATGTGAGGCTTCAGCAGTCTGAGTTAGAGAAATCAAGTGTGTATCATCTAAAGTTACAACCTTTATAGTACCAAGTTCACTCTTTGTGTTTTCCCAGTCAGGATTTCTGCTGCAGAGTTTTAACAACACAAAGATATTTGAAGATAAAAACATGTTTTGGAAACTTAGACTACTGAAGTAGGACTGTGGACTTTGTCCCCATCTTTTAAATTAGACATGCATTAGTTAAAGATCTGTTATTCTCCAGTATGAACAGGAGGAATGATCAGAGCAAGAAAACTCAGTGGTAACACTGTATTTGAAGGTATCTACATAAGAGTGACATGACACTGTATGAACACATGACACAGTCATGACACATGAACCCTAACTCCAACAATAACTTGTCATGAAAAAACCGAATGACACTTACTAAAAGAAGTGTTATGTCATAAACATTTATGACTTGTTTATAATGTTTATGACATGTTCATGACAGTGTCATGTCACTCTTATGTAGATACCTTCAAGTGAAGTGTAACCAACACAGTTTTAATGTTCATATGAACACCTGACTATTGTTTTAAGATAGATTTAAAACATGTGAATCCATTCTGTAATGTATTTTATTATAAGGTGAAACACTACTTGTGGCATAATTGATAAAAAAACAAAAATGCATTATCACTATGATGATCACAGACCTGACTGCAGTAAACCAGGAGCTGGAGACGGAGAGGAACGACTTAAGGGGACAAATACAAAACACCAGTCAAGCTCAGTGGATCATTGATGAATACTGCCCCAAAGTAAATAACGGTATGTTCAGATCCCATTAATTAGGTCCAATAATAACTGATAATTTCACGTTGGGGTTACTGGCGGACACCGCTCCTTGCGACCGTGCATTTGCGCGGCACTCAGACACTGCAAATCGTCACCAATGAAAAGGGAACTCTCTGCTGAGTTCAATGATACCGCACACAAGACTTTAAATTAAATGGCTCACCAGTTATGAAAGGGGCTTGGCTTAAGCATAGGGGGTGGGCCAAACCATCACCAATGAAGAAGAAACTCTCTGCTGAGTAAGTGGGCGTGGTTAAAGTATAGGGGGCGGCTCACTATAACATGTAGAACACCGTATCTACTGTGAGTACCACTGTCTTAACTTGTTGTTGTTAGTCTTTATTTAAAGGACAGGTTCACATTTTATCAAGTCTGTCAGATGCCCATACTATATGTACATAGAAACAGTTTTTGCTCGGTATAATCCTTCCTCCTCTTCATACTGGCTCTGCTCAAATATGTATTCCAAAGTTGATCTGAAGCTAATATGAGGCTTCAGCAGTCTGAGTTAGAGAAATCAAGTGTGTATCATCTAAAGTTACAACCTTTATAGTACCAAGTTCACTCTTTGTGTTTTCCCAGTCAGGATTTCTGCTGCAGAGTGATAACAACACAAAGATATTTGAAGATAAAAACATGTTTTGGAAACTTAGACTACTGAAGTAGGACTGTGGACTTTGTCCCCATCTTTTAAATTAGAAGTGCATTAGTTAAAGATCTGTTATTCTCCAGTATGAACAGGAGGAATGATCAGAGCAAGAAAACTCAGTGGTAACACTGTATTTGAAGGTATCTACATAAGAGTGACATGACACTGTATGAACACATGACACAGTCATGACACATGAACCCTAACTCCAACAATAACTTGTCATGAAAAAACCGAATGACACTTACTAAAAGAAGTGTTATGTCATAAACATTTATGACTTGTTTATAATGTTTATGACATGTTCATGACAGTGTCATGTCACTCTTATGTAGATACCTTCAAGTGAAGTGTAACCAACACAGTTTTAATGTTCATATGAACACCTGACTATTGTTTTAAGATAGATTTAAAACATGTGAATCCATTCTGTAATGTATTTTATTATAAGATGAAACACTACTTGTGGCATAATTGATAAAAAAACAAAAATGCATTATCACTATGATGATCACAGACCTGACTGCAGTAAACCAGGAGCTGGAGACGGAGAGGAACGACTTAAGGGGACAAATACAAAACACCAGTCAAGCTCAGTGGATCATTGATGAATACTGCCCCAAAGTAAATAACGGTATGTTCAGATCCCATTAATTAGGTCCAATAATAACTGATAATTTCACGTTGGGGTTACTGGCGGACACCGCTCCTTGCGACTGTGCATTTGCGCGGCACTCAGACACTGCAAATCGTCACCAGAGAAGCAATCATTTTTTGATCCTATTTGAAATGAGCCATGGATTACAAATATCATGTTCGTCAATTTATAAGATAATTTTTCAACCGAAGAAAGTCTCAGTTAGCCGTAGGTTTGTCGTAGTACCACTTAGTTTTGTGTGAAACTGCTCAGCGAACTACATCTCCCGTCTCACACAATCTACCTCACCTAGCTTGATGCTTGGTTTGCTCGCTAGCTAGCTAGCTAGCTTAGCTCTGTTAAACAACACATGTAACGTTATCTTAACTGCTGTGTTTTATCCAGTCAAGTGTTCTTAGCAGATAAGCAAAAGAACAAGCAAGCTCCTCTGCTCATTTGAGTAACGTAACATCCCCCGGTACAATACACAGAGACATCGTAGCCTCAGCGAGACGTCATCCATGAAGTGTGAAGTCTTTCTAATTACGTATTTTCACAGTCTTATACTTCAACAGTTTAAAAATAAACTGAGACTTTCTTCGGTTGAAAAATAATGTTTTAAATTGACGAACATCATATTTGTAATCCATGGCTGAAATTCAAACAGGATCAAAAAATAATTATTATCTCTCCATTGACTCTCGTTCATTTTTTTTCCGAATTAAGGTCCCATGGACCAGAAGTAGAAGGGCGTGACTTTGGCTCTCTATTGGACAACGTACACTCAAGTTACACCCACTTCCTGGTTCGATGGCGAAACACATTGGCGAAACACACACGCCATTTTCAGGACTGGTCCAGATCCCTGTAAGGACCTCAGAGAAAAAAATGCAGCCACTTCCACCACTAGGTGGCGGAATAGCAGAAAAAAACGCATTTGGCCTTCTAACTCCCAAACCGTACATCGCACATAAACATATCCATGTGTTCCCTGAATACAGCTGAATCTCCTGATATAGGCCACGCCCATTTCCGCCTAGACTTTTATGCGTGAAAAATCGTCATTTATCGTAAACCTACTTTATCGAATTCCACCTAGACTGTCGATCTGCATGAAATTTGGTACGTAGCATCTCCCGACCGACCTGACAAAAAGTTTTTTAAATAATTTTTATCGAATGAAAATTGCACAAATTACGCACAAACAAATTTGTGTTGCTAGCTACAAAAACACGAACTTTGACATATCTCGGCCAAAATAAATGCAATCAAAGACAGACTCAAATCAAAACTTAAGATTCTTGTTTGCCATGACCCTCTGATGCTCCCCAACAAATTGTACGAAAATTGTCAACTAGGGGGCGCTACAAGTACAAAAACTATATCTCATGAACGGCTCATCCGATTTATACGAAATTTGGAGGGTACCATCTGGGGCCACTACTGAGGCCACACCTACAGTGGGGTACTGATTCGTCAAAGTGGGCATGGTCTATGGGACCCAGGTTTGGATTCACTACTTACACTAATGTGAGCAACTTCAAATTTACATTGTAGATGTAGAATGGCTCATGGACGTCACCTACCAAAAATTACACATATGGACCACTAGGTGGCGCTATAACTCCCACATTAGAAACCTTTACATCCACGTGTTCCTAGAATCAAGCTGAATCTCATAATCTATGCCACGCCAATTTCCGCTAAAAAGTTTTTTCGCAATATCGCGCAATGTGCAAAACCAACTTTTTCGAACTCCTCCTAGTCCGTGTGACTGATCTACATAAAATCTGGTAGGTGGCATCTGCAGACAGACCTGACCAAAATGTATTAAAAGAATTTTGCTACGTCAAACTATGCGCAATTGACGACCAAACAAAAATTCGTAGATAGCTACGAAACACGTACTTTTGCATATCTCTGCCAAATTAAATGCTATCAGCAAACATTTTAAGATTTTTGTTCAATGTCCCACTACGATGCTCTGTACCAAATTTGGCAAAAATCAGCCATTAGATGGTGCTATAATCAACCAGCCTGGTCTCACTGAATTCCGTAAAATGGGCACGGACTGGTAACTGCTCATTCCATGGTGGTGGTACGGAATGTGTGAAAATTCCGTGTGGCCACCACGGAAAACAATGCCAATTTAAAGTCAATGAGAAGATGACGTAGCACGGTAGTGAGTAGTATGTAAGGCCGGAATTCCACACAAGGAGGTTGGTTGGGGTGGTGGATGGGTAAAACACAGGACTTTCACCCAAGAGAGCAGAGTCTCAGAGCAACATGGCGGTAAAACACAGGACTTTCACACAAGAGAGCAGAGTCTCAGAGCAACATGTTGGTAAAACACAGGACTTTCACCCAAGAGAGCAGAGTTCGTGTCCCGCGTGTGGCGTGCGGTTGTGTTTATTTTTTTATTTTTTTTTGTTCTTGTCGCGCCCACCCACGACGTTTTCCTGAACCCAACCGCTCCGTTCTTCTCGCGTGTCACGTAAGCCCGTGTTTCTTTTTCGGCGATCCGTGTTCATTTAACGGAATTATTCCGTGGCAGTTTAACGGATTTTGTTGCAATTCCGTGAAACTGCCACGGATTTTGAGTTAAGGGCCCGTGTTCATTTCACGGAATTCTGTGAGATCAGGTTGAATCAACGTAGATGCGTTTTGGCCCTTAACTCAATGCATTTAAATGGGACATTTGCGATTGCAATTTCTCAGCCGTACTAGTTGCTATCAACATGAAACTTGTGATGCTCGTTCGGCATGTTGCTCTGAGGCTCTGTAGTGAAGATAATCCATTAGGGGGCACTATAGTCAACGTAGACCGGTTTTGGCCCTTTTACTCAATCAATGTTAATGGGATTTTTGCAACGGCAATGTACCACAGACCTTGCGGCTCACACCTCTCGATATTTCCTGATGTTTGCCTCCCCACGTTACGCTTTGGGTCCCGCTTTCGCGCGCTCCCTGGGTCATCTGGGACGACTTGTGCAGGGAGGCTTGGACCCCGTCATAACTGCTTGCAGTTCTACTTTGGAACTTTCAATTCAAAATGGCAGACTTCCTGTTGCGTTAAGGGTATGGCTCCAATGAGCTCTTTTGTACGTCTTGACATTCTACATATGTGTACCACGTATCGTTATTCTATGTTAAACGTACTGCAGGGGCTACATTTTTTACATTTTGTAGGGGGTGCTAGCAAGCCATTTTTGTGCGCCTAATCCTGAAACCCTTAAAATACGTAACATTTCACTAGGCTTGATGCGACTGCCAATTTTGGTGAGTTTTTGAGTATGTTAAGCCCCTCAAAAATGCAAGAAGAAGGAAGAATTCCTTCAGTTTTAATAGGGCCTTCGCCGCTGTCGGCGCTCGGGCCCTAATAATAATAATCATAAAAATCATAATCATAATATCACAATGCAGTAATGTTGTTTAGTGGTTGGTCTCTGTATTTTCAGAGAGACAGTGTAAAGCTTGTCAGAAGGGCTGGAGACTCATCAAGTCCAGCTGCTATCTGGTTAATGACGCTGATCCTCCTGATCAGAAAACCTGGCAAGAAGCTCAAGACGACTGCAGAGCACGGAGTTCAGATTTGGTTGTTGTACAGAGTTTGGAGGAACAGGTAATGAGAAAACTGTGGGAGTTTTTATGACACAATTATGAAATAAAATTTTCTCTAGGTGTGAACACACTGTGAGACTGTAGATGACCGTGTGTTTAAGTATAGTGTTTAAATATCTGATAACTGTTTCTCTGTTGTCAGGATGCACTCAGTTTTTACAGCTGGTACACATACTGGATTGGTCTGAGAGCTGAAGGAGGGAGATGGAAGTGGATCGATGGAAGTTATCTGACTGAAAGGTAAGAGACACATTCCTAAACACTTTGAATCATGGAATCTATCAGCCTTGATCTAAACATCATGTTCTTCCCTCAGTGTCAGCGGCTGGCTATATGAACCACCACCTCCTACTGACGGTCAGTGTGCAGCTTCTGTCGGTAGGTTCAAATGGAGATCAGTGAGCTCTGCTAAGAAAATCGGATGGATCTGCAAAAAGAAGGCTTTATCTGTTTAAACATTGCTGTCGGACTTGAAAAGTTTACTGGATGCTCTGCATGATAATATAATATTGTGTGTGTGTCTCTGTGTGTGTGTGTGTGTGTGTGTGTGTGTGTGTGTGTAAATGTAATGTATAGGTGAATTAGATATAGGATTAAATTGGTATGCTACTAAACTGTTAACTATTAATAACTGTGAATGTGCTTTTATTCTCCTTTGTTAGAGATGTGATTTTTATAATTTGTATATAAGCAGATTGATGAGAGGGACAGACAGACTGCTCAGCTTCCTGTTTCCTGTGTGACAGGTTATATTGTTGCTGCTCATGAGCCAAAATGGAGGCACAGCATCACTTGTTTTTCTTCAGCATTTAATGTAAATCATATTAATATTTAGAGTGTTTAATCTATCTAGAAGCAAAGTCCTGTTTCATTACATTGAATAAAAACGCTGCGACACATTGTTGTTATCGTCTTTTCTGTACATCATGCTGACTCCATGTCAGAACAGACAACATCATTCAGGAAGTTACAATATCACTGATCAGGATGTGTGAGAAACAAGTTCACTAAGATTGTCACAGCGGACCAGACACTCTCATCCAGGACTGCAGCAGGACTTTAAACGTTTGTTCAGGATGAAGAGAAGAACCACTGGATATAGCTGGGAATTCAACATATCCAGTGGTGGAAGAAGTATTCAGATCCTTTACTTCAGTAGAAATACTAATACCACACTAAAAATACTGTGTTACAAGTTAAAGTCCTGCATTGGAAATGTTACTTAAGTAAAAGTCTGTAAGTATCATCAGGAGGGGTTGAGACCGAGACAAGACCAAGACTTTGAGGGGTTCAGAATTAAATGCCAACTCCTTTGGGATGGACTGTAAGTTATCTCTCTGCTGATTATCTTTATTCATGCTGTCACTCTGTAAAGCTTTTCCCTCTGAACCCAGAAAAGATCTTCTGAACACTCGAATGGAAGTCATTTATATTTCACTAGACACTACCGAGGATTCAACCTGTGAATCCACTGACTTAAAAACCTGCATCTGAACTCGACTGCAGAGCGGCGTAACAGGACTCAGCGTCGGAGCCTCGGCAGACGAGTGTCGGACCGAGGTGACTTCCTGACTTCCTGACTCAGGGCTACCATGACACAGCAGCTTTTTATTTCATCAGAGACTCCTGAAACCAGGGGTTGCTGTTGCGTTTCAAACGAGAAAACAGAGTGGAGAGGACGGCAGGAAGCTGACAGAAGTTTGGAGAAGAGGATGGAGACGGGCTGCTGATGTGTCTTTGAAATTTCCTCCAGCTGTAAAAACTGTTTTGCAGCTTTGACCAAGAGGAAACTGGCAACAGATAGTGGTGGAAGAAGTATTCAGACCTTATACTTCAGTAAAAGTACTAATACCACACTGACAGAAGCGAATAACACTGCATCTCTTTGAATCGCCAGGCTGCATAAACAATGTGACAGATTGTCGGATTGGTCTATTATCCCTCAAGAAATTTGGGCAGTTTTATGTGTTTGGCTTGGAAACATAATCTTAACTAGCAACACTGCTTGTAGCGTCGGAGCCTCGGGAGACGAGTGTCGGACATGTTGTACAACCACTGGCTACGTGCCTAGCGTGCGGTATCGATTACTAGCTACCCTGACACAGAGAAGAAGAACGGTAAAGAAAAGTTAGTTCGGAAAAAACAAACAAACATGTGGCTAGTGGAAAATCTGATTGGCTGGTAACTTTACCAATCTGCTAGCCGTGTTGGCTGGTGACCAAAAAAGTTAATTTAAAGCCCTGCACACCACGATTACATCATTGATCACATCTTGACTTAAAGAAACAGTAAAAAGAAGAATTTCATGTTTTGTCAGATGGGTCTTCAGTCTCAGCAGAAAGAAATAATCAAATCTGATCATGATAAAAGTTAGTGTCGGTTGATGATAGGTTTTTCATCACCATTAAAGGAGAAGACTTGAGATATTAGCTGCTTGCCAACCAACAACTCTGTCACATCTTAAAAGCAGAACAAAAACCAAACTTTTAATATTCTGAGAAATGTAAGTTGGTACAGAGTGTACATTTCAGACTTTGTTCCCCTGTGATTGTGTTCTTATAAGACACTTTGGACAGCAATGCACACTATAGCCTACTCCCCCTTCACAACAACACGTTATTAGCTGCCGAATTAAAAGAAAACCATCACAGCGGAGCAGACGCCTTCCTAACAGCTCTCATACAGGACTGCAGCAGGACTTTAAACATTTGTTCAGGATGAACAGAAATCCACAGGAGGAAATGGGTAATTAAAAATACTCTAATGTTTATGTGTCTGTGTGTAAGATATAATGTCCTATATTTTAATGTGCCAGGATGTTGTCTACATTTGTGTTTGATGTTTATCTTTCAGAGGAAATCAAGGAAGAAGCAGCAGCTAACTATGTTAATGTACCAGCATGCACTGTGGATAGAGTGGCAGTTCATCCAGGTACATTTCACACATTTAATATTGTTAAACATGAGATTTATTTATCAATCATAATGCAAACAAAATGTGATAATGATGAATATTGAAAAAGGTTTTGTATTTTTTCTGTAGCACTTTAAATATACATCATACAACAAGGAGATCTGACCGGGCAATCTAATTGGTCAAATAGACATTAAGACTGTGCTCCAATCAGCATGACAGCACACCCAGAGCCGTGTGAGCACACCACGTACTTCTCTCTTTGTGACGACCAGTTTGATTTTTTAGACTGTGTGAGGACAGGCTGTTCTCATGATCCATTTGTATGTATGGCTACAAAGAAATTATGCACTGTGATATATATATATATATATATATATATATATGTATGTCGGGCTGGATGTATTGGTCATGAAACCCAGGGCTTTCAAGCCGGGGAGCGGAGTTTGTAGGTGTGCTGTCTGTCTTATATTGTGCTGCTGTAGCACTGAAATTTCACAATTTGGGATCAATAGAGTATAATCATCTAATCTCTGACTGTTTAATCAACATCATTTAGTAAACTGAATTTTTATTTCTCTCTCAGACCAGAGGTCTCTCTTCTTCACTCAGACTTTTCTACCGATAGCAGTGTGTTGGCTGATACTGTTGGTCATCATGGGCCTCCGTATCTACTGTGAGTACCACTGTCTTAACTTGTTGTTGTTAGTCCTTATTTAAAGGACAGGTTCACATTTTATCAAGTCTTTCAGGTACCTACTTTTACATAGAAACAGTTTTTGCTCGGTGTAATCCTTCCTCCTCTTCATACTGGCTCTGCTCAAAGATGTATTCCAAAGTTGATCTGAAGCTAATATGAGGCTTCAGCAGTCTGAGTTAGAGAAATCAAGTGTGTATCATCTAAAGTTACAACATTTATAGTACCAAGTTCACTCTTTGTGTTTTCCCAGACAGGATTTCTGAAGCAGAGTGATAACAACACAAAGATATTTAAAGATAAAAACATATTTTAACAAATTTAGACTACTGAAGTAGGACTGTGGACTTTGTCCCCATCTTTTAAATTAGAAATGCATTAGTAAACTATCTGTTATTCTCCAGTATGAACAGGAGGAATGATCAGAGCAAGAAAACTCAGTGGTAACACTGTATTTGAGTTTTAATGTACATATGAACACTTGACTATTGTTTTAAGATAGATTTAAAACATGTGAATCCATCGTGTAATGTATTTTATTATAAGATGAAACACTACTTGTGGCATAATTGATAAGAAAACAAAAATGCATTATCACTATGATGATCACAGACCTGACTGCAGTAAACCAGGAGCTGGAGACGGAGAGGAACATCTTAAGAGGACCAATACAAAACATCAGTCGAGCTCAGTGGAGCATTGATGAATACTGCCCCAAAGAAAATAACGGTATGTTCAGATCCCATTAATTAGGTCCAATAAAAACCAATAATAATAATATCACAATGCAGTAATGTTGTTTATTGGTTGGTGTCTGTAGTTTCAGAGAGACAGTGTAGAGATTGTCAGAAGGACTGGGTACTTTCGAGTCCAGCTGCTATCTGTTTAATGGTCCTCCTTATCAGAAAACCTGGGAAGAAGCTCAAGAAGACTGCAGAGGACAGAGTTCAGATTTGGCTGATCACTGATCAGGATGTGTGAAAAACAAGTTCACTAAGATTGTCACAGTGAACCAGACGCTCTCATACAGGACTGCAGCAGGTACTTCAGTAGAAATACTAATACCAATTTCTTATGAGGTCATAAGGAGCAAGGTTACCTCCTCTTTCTCTGCTTTGCCCGCCCAGAGAATTTAGCCCACCCATGAGAGAGAGAGAGAGAGACATCATGGCTTTCAAACGAGCAAAGTGGCAGTTGGTCAAGGCCACACCCCCACCCTCCACCTTGCCCCCCCCCTCTCCTCCTCAATAGCGAGAGTCGCCCTCTCTGCTCTCTGTCTGCTCAGCTGCTAAGACGGGCTGCAGTCGGCATTGTCGGCAAACTGTATTTATATTTTACTTTATTGACAAAAGAGTTTTCTGAACTGTCTGTGGAATGGATCAACGGAAATGAGAGAGACCACTGTGGCCCTAAATGACAGTAAAATGCACTAAAGTAGGGTGACCAAACATATAGTCGCACACCCTACACGCGTAGGCTCAAGCCAGCCAGAGCGAGCGCTGCTCAGAGCTCAACTACTTCGGTGAAGTTACAAAGACATTCACAGATTCTTCCGGGATCAATTACTCTAGCGAAATGTTATTGAATCACAAACTACGCACTTTTCCTACCGTAGTAAGGTAAACAACGAGCTACAAACTCATTTTCATCAAAATGAGCCGTCCTCCAACCTGGAGAAATAATATTGGGCTCTACGAGCAGCCGGCGGTGAGACGGTAGTAAGACAAGAGATTAGGGACCATCTACAAACTACAAACCTTAGGGACCGTCTACAAACTACAAGACCTTAAGGGCCGTCTACAAACTACAAGACCTTAGGGACCGTCTACAAACTACAAGACCTTAGGGACCGTCTACAAACTACAACACCGAAAAGAGATACAACAACAATATGTATTAATTTAATGACTAAATTAGGTAGTGTCTCCACACTTGCCTCAATTATAACGTGTCTCCTGCTAGTTGTACTACAGCCCTTACTTTAAAAAAATAAGCATAATCATAATTTTGGGGAATATTCTTTGCCAAAAACATTTAATATTTTAAGTTGTGTCTCTAAACTTACCTCACACATAATTAGTGTTCTGCAGGTTGTACTACATCACTTACTTTTAAAAAATAGGCATATAAATAATTTTGGGGGATTATTTTTGCCATACTTTTTTCTTTTTTTTTAACTACTCCACACATGTAAGCCTTCCTCACTCTTTTCCTCATAGCGGTACTCATACTCTACTCTCCGTTACCGCTCGCTCTCCTTGCGTGACCACATGGGCACTGACGTCACTCACTTAGGGCACCCTGCCATTCTCGCAACTCTCGTAAGGGGGTGGTTGCGGTATACCGCTCTACTGCGGTAATTACTTGCTTTTCAACCACGGTAAGAAAAAATCCTTACCGTCCCAGCCCTATTTAATATGTAGCCAAAACATTTCCAATCGTCTTTCACTGAAAAGTTCTGCAAAGGCTCAAACATACAAAGTAGATTTTAACTGTTGCTGAGGGTTGAGATGGAGGAGGTGAGGGTTTCTATAAAAACACCATAAAACGATGGAGAGAAGCAGAAGGATGGAGCGAAGGAGGGAAGATGAGGGCAGAAAGCCACCGAGGGAGGAGCACAAATGTAAAAAGAGAGGAGCAGAGTCAGGGAGATAACGGTAACACCAGGACGTGACAGAGAGCCCAGTGTGTTTGGCTTGGAAACATAATCTTAACTAGCAACACTGCTTGTAGTTCTACTCCTACATTTCCCTTGAACACGTTGTTGTGACGTGTTGTACAACCATTGGCTACGTGCCTAGCGTGCGGCATCGATTACTAGCTACCCTGAAACGGAGAAGACAAACGGTAAAGAAATGTTAGTTATGAAAAAGAATATATATATTTGGCTAGTGGAAAGTCTGATTGGCTGGTTACTTTAACAATCTGCTAGCCGTGTTGGCAGGTGATCAAAAAAGTTCATTTAAAGCCCTGCACACCACGATCACGTTATTGATCACTTCTTGACTTAAAGAAACAGCAAAAAGAAGAATTTCATGTTTTGTCAATTGGGTCTTCAGTCTCAGGAGAAAGAAATGATTGAATTTGATTATGATAAAAGTTAGTGTCAGTTGGTAATAGGTTGACGGCAGAGGCGTGGGAAAATGCTGCAGATCCACACAGTGTGGTTTAACACCATTAAAGGAGAAGACTTAAGACATCACCTGCTAACCACACAACAACTCTGTCACACTTTAAAAGCAGAACTAACAACTAAACATGTTCTCTGGGAAATTGAAGTTGGTACACATTATTTTTCATAATACATGATGCTTTGGAAGCATGACAACACATTGCCAGCAAAAGCAAAGATTACAGCATGTTTGTAATTAGTGTAATTATTTAGGCAACCGGAGTTTGTACATTTCTGACTTTGTTGGCCTTGTGGTCTGTGGACACTATGACACTATGACGCTATCTTTGTTCCCCCTGTGATCTCATCTTTTAAGACACTTCAGACAGTAATGCACCCACTCTTCTTCCCCTTCACACCACTTTCTTATTGGCTGCCGAATTGAAAGAAAACCCCAGTCCCAATCTCAAAGCAGAAGTCCTGTAAAGACCATCACAGCGGAGCAGACGCCCTCCTAACATACAGGACTGCAGCAGGACTTTAAACATTTGTTCAGGATGAACAGAAATCTACAGGAGGAAATTGGTAATTAAAAATACTCTAATGTTTATGTGTCTGTATGTAAATCTCCTATATCTTTATGTGGCAGGATGTTGTCTACATTTGTGTTTGATGTTGATCTTTCAGAGGAAATCGAGGAAGCAGCAGCTAACTATGTTAATGTACCAGCATGCACTGTGGAGAAAATGGCAGCTCGTCCAGGTACATGTATCATATTATATCACTTTGTCTGCTGTACAACTGTCTTATAGGCTATATTAGCCCTCCTACACAATCTGGACTGTGTTCATAACATCTACATCTTATAACTTATTCCCTGTTATATATTGTTCTTATTCTTATTCAATCAGTCAGTTAATATGTTATTATGTTAATATTTCATAGTCATAGTTAATATTTGTGACAGGGCGCATGGCTGCGGTCACGGTAGCGATGCGCTACCTGTTTTTTATTTCAAAGACTGAGTGAAGAGGTTGCCTGAATATGTTTGTTTGACGAGTCTATATTTTCGGTTTGTATATTGGTTTGATATCATCTGTTATTCAGCATATTTCCCATATTAATCCCGTAGTTTTGTGCACCATTTTGAACATCTAATACTGCGGTGATTTGTTATCTAGGCCTAGTTATATTCATCTATACATCATTTATTGTTTACAACTGTACAGTTTGTCACAAACATCACCTGTTATAAGAACCACCACAACACTTAAGTCTTTGTTAATTAATGTTCGTTTATTGAGTGTAAAAGTATAGAGTGTAAAATGGTTTGGGCTTACCATGTGCTCTTTGTTATTATGGAAAGTTTGCTGCTGTCCTTGGGTTTGAATGGGTCTGTGACTTCCGGGGTAACAGGAAGTTGACCGACATGTTATGTATTATATTTGACAGCCACAAAGATGTCTTGTGGCTGTGGTTAATTGCATTGACAATTGTATGAATTATATGTTGTGTCTGTCTAGATTTTTAGCTATATGTATTTTGGCTGCATTAAGCCTTATTGGTGTACTCACCTGAGCCACCCCTGTATTGTGTATGTTGGTATGTTCCAATTTGAGGGGTTGGCGTCAGTATTTGCTCGAGAGAGAGCTGGAGTGTACTTGGAGGGAGTAGGACGTAAGTCTGCTAGATGTCCTCTACGTTGTAACCTGATTTAAGGTCTATTAGTGAATAGTTGTGTATTTATATTTCTGATTGTTTTGACTCAAGTCAATTTTAATTTATTTTCTTGAAAGTGCTTTTTAGTTACTTGAGCACACCACGTACTTCTCTCTTTGTGACGACCAGTTTGATTTTTTACACTGTGTGAGGACAGGCTGTTCTCATGATCCATTCGTACATATAGCTACAAATGATGATGCACTGTAATTCATATATATATATATATATATATATATATATATATATATATATATATATATATATATATATATATATATATACATATATAAATATATATCGGGCTGGATATTTGGGTCAAAAAACCCAGGGCTTTCAAGCCGGGGAGAGGAGTTCGTATGTGTTCTGTGTGTCTTATATGTTGCTGCTGTAGCACTGAAATTTCTGAGTTTGGGATCAATAGAGTCTAATCATCTATTCTCTGACTGAATAATCAACATCATTTAGTAAACTGAATTCTTATTTCTCTCTCAGACCAGAGGTTTCGCTGCTTCTCTCAGTATTTTCTACCGATAGCAGTGTGTTGGCTGATACTGTTGGTCATCATGGGCCTCCGTATCTACTGTGAGTACTACTGTCTTAACTTGTTGTTGTTAGTCTTTATTTAAAGGACAGGTTCACATTTTATCAAGTCTGTCAGATACCCATATGTTCCTAGAAACATATTTTTTGCTCGGTGTAATCCTTCCTCCTCTTCATACTGGCTCTGCTCAAAGATGCATCAGTAAAAGATCTGTTATTCTCTAGTATGAACAGGAAGAATGATCAGAGCTAGAAAACTCAGTTTTAATGTTCATATGAACACCTGACTATTGTTTTAAGATAGATTCAAAACATGTGAATCCATACTGTAATGTATGTTATTATAAGGTGAAACACTAAAGTGGCATAATTGATAAAAAAAACAAAAATGCATTATCACTATGATGATCACAGACCTGACTGCAGTAAACCAGGAGCTGGAGACGGAGAGGAACAACTTAAGAGGACCAATACAAAACATCAGTCGAGCTCAGTGGAGCATTGATGAATACAGCCAAAAAAAAAAAAAGTGTTTTAAAAAAAAAAAAAAAAAAAAAAAAAAAAAAAAAAAAAAAAAAAAAAAAAAAAAAAAAATTTTTTCTAAAAAAAAATAATATTGCCCCAAAAAATTTCAGAAGGGCTGGATGCTCATCAAGTCCAGCTGCTATCTGATTAATGATCCTCCTGATCTAAAAACCTGGGAAGAAGCTCGAGAAGACTGCAGAGCACGGAGTTCAGATTTGGTTGTTGTAGATGATGAAGATGAACAGGTAATAAGAAAACTGTGGGAGTTTTTATGACACATGATGAAAAGGATGAGGTAACGCGGAAGCATTGGGAATTATGAAATAAAATATAATTTATCTAGGTCTGAACACACTGTGAGTCTGTAGATCAGTGTGTTTATTAAAGTATAGAGTTTAAATCTCTGATACATTTTTCTCGTCAGATTGTACTCCATTGGTACAGCAGGTACGGCGGGTACGGCCGGTACGGATCCTGGATTGGCCTGAGAGCTGAAGGAGGGAGATGGAAGTGGATCGATGGAAGTGATCTGACTGAAAGGTAAGAGACACATTCCTAAACACGTTGAATCATAAAATCTATCAGCCTTGATCTAAACATCATGTTCTTCCCTCAGTGTCAGCTACTGGATAGATGAACCACCACCTCCTACTGATGGTCAGTGTGCGATTTTTTACAAGTACAGTTGGATATCAAGGAGCTGTGCTGAGAGATACACATGGATCTGCCAAAAGAAGCCTTTATCTGTTTAAACACTGCAGTCAGACTTGAGAAGTTTACTGGACACTCTGCATGATAATATCAACTGGCTTATAAAAACCGGGAAGACTTTTACTTCACAATTTAAATGTTTTGTTTTTCTAAAATATATAGGAATTTTATTTAGTTTACTGTATAAAAAAAGAGAAAACATTTACAATTACTTTTAAAGCTGTGTGTCTGTGTGTGTGTGTGTGTGTGTGTTTGTGTGTGTGTGTAAATGTAATGTATAGGTGAATTAGATATAGGATTATATAGGTATGCTACTAAACTGTTAACTATTAATATCTCTGAATGTGCTTTTGTTCTCCTTTGTTAGAGATGTGATGTTTATAATTTGTATATCAGCAGATTGATGAGAGGGACAGACAGACTGCTCAGCTTCCTGTTTCCTGTGTGACAGGTTACATTGTTGCTACTGATGAGCCAACATGGAGGAACAGCATCACTTGTTTTTCTTCAGCACTTAATGTAAATCATATTAATATGTAGAGTGTTTAATCTATCTAGAAGCAAAGTCCTGTTTCATTATATTAAATAAAAACCCTGCGACACATTGTTGTTATCGTCTTTTCTGTACATCATGCTGACTCCATGTCAGAACAAACAACATCATTCAGGAAGTTACAACATAATTGATCAAGATGTGTGAGAAGCAGAAGTTCACTAAGACTGTCAAAAGCGGAGCAGACGCCCTCCTAACAGCTCTCATACAGGACTGCAGCAGGACTTTAAACATTTGTTCAGGATGAACAGAAATCCACAGGAGGAAATTGGTAATTAATAATACTCTAATGTTTATGTGTCTGTGTGTAAATCTACTATATGTTTATGTGCCAGGATGTTGTCTACATTTGTGTTTGATGTTGATCTTTAAGAGGAAATCGAGGAGGAAGCAGAAGCTGTTTATGTTACTTTGCCAGCATGCACTGTGGAGAAAGTGGCAGCTCCTCCAGGTACATTTCACACATTTAACATAATTAAACATGAGATTTATTTATCAATCATGATGCTAAAAATGTGATAGTGATGAAGGTTGAAAATGTTTTCCATTTTTTTTGTGTAGCACTTTGAATGTTTAATACAACAAGTAGATCTGAACAGACAATCTGATTGGTCAACTAGACAGCACACCCAGAGCCATTTGAGCACACCACGCACATCATTTAAAATATTACCTAGCCATTTCTATATCAACATTACAGAGTTGACTAAACACGTACGGACTAGAAACCGCTCCACATAGCGCTCTAGGATACTGTAGCTGTAGCTGTTATGGCAACAAAAGACGCTCTCGGCTGCTTTTTGGAACCAAAAGGCTGCCAGCTTCCTCTTACTACAAATGCGCCCTAGTCAACTTTTTATTGTCAAGAAAGACGCTAAGTGTCAACATAGCCTAATATTGCTTAATTCAAAGCACCTTTCTGACCGCTACTAAAAATAATTCCTACCACAGGCAATACAACTTTTTAATACTTTATCAGTGAGACTCAAATACATTATAATTAGGGTTCAAAATTAACTTTTTTGTCCACTAGCCAAATGGATTAGTGATGTTCAAATGTAATCAGCAACTCGGTAGACTAACATTGTTTTTATTGGCTGGTGTGTGAAGCAAATCTACCAGCCACTTGCATATTTTACCAGCATGTGTAGGCCTACATTATTTTTTATTCTTTTATTTAACCAGGTAGGCCTTTGAGAACAGGTTCTCATTTGCAATGGTGACCTGGCCAAGAAAAGCATAAGCATGCAAGACAACATACAGTTTCACATTCAATACAATACAAGAATACAGAATATAATAGGCTACATAAAGCACAGATTAAGTAGGCATTACAAAGCCGGCGCAAAAGTGAGGTGTAAGTAAGTCCAGTGGATATGCGAAAGTGATATGGTAATAACACAATATGCATGAATAGACTAGTCTATATAAATGCTGAAATGTAGTGAAGAGTGAATATACAGTTAGTGCAGGTTGTGGTCTAGTTAGTGATGTAGATCAGTAGACGGACAAAAATGTAATGACAACAAAGGTGGGAAGAATAACAGTTGAGCATGCCAGGGCAGATGAATAGAGCAAAAGAGCGTAAACAGATATGATATGATATGATATGATATGATAGCAGTGCAGGTGAAGATGTGCATCTGAGCAAATATGCATGGGGCATGACAGAGATAATGGAATAGAGTGTGCAAAACAGTGCATGAATGATGGATAATAGTTAGCACGTACAGTGATTGCACAGGAGCTAACCACTATTTACCACTTGTATATACGTTTGTACAGTCTTTCTATTTTTAATAGTTGTTCTTGTATTCTATCCTATTTATTATTTCTTTAATATTCTGTATGTGTGTCTTATATGTTGCTGCTGTAGCACTGAAATTTCCCAATTTGGGATCAATAGAGTCTAATCATCTAATCTCTGACTGAATAATCAACATCTTCAAGTAAACTGAATTCTTATTTCTCTCTCAGACCAGAGGTTTCGCTGCTTCTCTCAGTATTTTCTACCGATAACAGTGTGTTGGCTGATACTGTTGGTCATCATGGGCCTCCGTATCTACTGTGAGTACCACTGTCTTAACTTGTTGTTGTTAGTCCTTATTTAAAGGACAGGTTCACATTTTATCAAGTCTGTCAGATGCCCATACTATATGTTCATAGAAACAGTTTTTGCTCGGTGTAATCCTTCCTCCTCTTCATACTGGCTCTGCTCAAATATGTATTCCAAAGTTGATCTGAAGCTAATATGAGGCTTCAGCAGTCTGAGTTAGAGAAATCAAGTGTGTATCATTTAAAGTTACAACCTTTATAGTACCAAGTTCACTCTTTATGTTTTCCCAGACAGGATTTCTGAAGCAGAGTGATAACAACACAAAGATATTTAAAGATAAAACCATATTTTGACAAACTTAGTGGACTTAGAAGTAGGACTGTGGACTTTGTCCCCATCTTTTAAATTAGAAGTGCATTAGTTAAAGATCTGTTATTCTCCAGTATGAACAGGAGGAATGATCAGAGCAAGAAAACTCAGTTTTAATATTCATATGAACACCTATTGTTTTAAGATATATTTGAATCCATCCTGTAATGTCTTTTATTATAATGTAAATGTGTCATAATTGATCAAAAACTAAATTTCCCTACGACTATGATTAAGAAGCTCTTTTTCATTTTGCAGTTGCTACATTAAGTCATGAGAGTGATGTAAGTGAGCTGATGGCAGCCAATCGCAACCTGACAAACCTCAACGACAAACTCAGCGTCTTAGAAAACCAGATCACAAACCTGACCGCAGTAAACCAGGAGCTGGAGACGGAGAGGAACAACTTAAGAAGACAAATACAGAACATCAGTCGAGCTCAGGGGAGCATTGATGAATACTGCCCCAAAGAAAATAACGGTATGTTCAGATCCCATTAATTAGGTCCAATAATAACCAATAATAATAATATCACAATGCAGTAATGTTGTGTATTGGTTGGTCTATGTCTGTAGTTTCAGAGAGAGGGTGTAGAGATTGTCAGAAGGACTGGGAACTCATCAATTCCAGCTGCTATCTGGTTAATGGTCCTCCTGATCAGAAAACCTGGGAAGAAGCTCGAAAAGACTGCAGAGCACGGGGATCAGATTTGGTTGTTGTAGATACTCGAGATGAACAGGTAATGAGGAAGTAGTGGGAATTTCTATGACACAATTATGAAATAAAATGTATTTTCTCTAGGTGTGAACACACTGTAAGTCTCTAGATCAGTGTGTTTATTAAAGTATAGAGTTTAAATCTCTGATAAATTTTCCTCTCTTGTCAGAATGCACTCCGTCATCACAGCCGGTACGGATCCTGGATTGGTCTGAGAGCTGAAGGAGGGAGATGGAAGTGGATCGATGGAAGTGATCTGGTTGAAAGGTAAGAGACACATTCCTAAACACTTTGAATCATAAAATCTATCAGCCTTGATCTAAACATCATGTTCTTCCCTCAGTGTCACCTACTGGATAGATGAACCACCACCTCCTACTGATGGTCAGTGTGCAGTTACTACCTATATTTTCAGCTGGACATCAGTGAGTTGTGCTGAGAGAAACGGATGGATCTGCGAAAAGAAGCCTTTATCTGTTTAAAGACTGCAGTCAGACTTGAGAAGGTTACTGGATACTCTATATGATAATATCAACTGGCTTCATTAATATCAAACTGGGAAGACTTCTACGTCACAATTAAAAAAAATTGTTTTTCTAAAATATATAGGCATTTTATTTCGTTTACTGTATAAAAAAGAGAAAATATTTACAAAGCTGTGTGTGGATGTGTGTGTTTGTATGTGTCAGTGTGTGTGTGTATGTGTCAGTGTGTGTGTGTATGTATGTGTGTGTGTGTGTGTGTGTGTGTAAATGTAATGTATAAGTGAATTAGATATTGGATTATATAAGTATGCTACTAAACTGTTAAGTATTAATAACTGTGAATGTGCTTTTGTTCTCCTTTGTTAGAGATGTGATGTTTATAATTTGTATATAAGCAGATTGATGAGAGGTACAGACAGGCTGCTCAGCTTCCTGTTTCCTGTGTGACAGGTTACATTGTTGCTACTCATGAGCCAAAATGGAGGCACAGCATCACTTGTTTTTCTTCAGCATTAAATGTAAATCATATTAATATTTAGAGTGTTTAATCTATCTAGAAGCAAAGTCCTGTTTCATTACATTGAATAAAAACGCTGCGACACATTGTTGCTATCGTCTGTTCTGTATATCATGTCAGAACAAACATCATTCAGGAAGTTACAACAACATTGATCAAGATGTGTGAGAAGCAGAAGTTCACACTAATGCTGTTTTTCTATCACATGGTACCTGCTCGACTCGCCTCGACTCTACTCGCCTTTTTTTGGTTTTCCATTACGAAACAAAGTCCCTGGTACCTGCTGACAAGTCCATTTTTTTAGTACCACCTCAGTCGAGGTCCTGAGCGAGCTGAGGTGATACCAAAAGTTGATGTGAAAGCGACAGAGGGGGGTGTCCTGAACAGACCCGCCATTTTTAAATAGTTTAGCCAGCTGTGTTGTTTTTTTTTGCTGCCTCCAGCTTCTTTTGAAACTAAATGTGTCTTCTGGCTGTGGCAACAACTACACACCTTCCACGTTCTGTGTGTGTATCCTGTTAGGTCGCGGCAGTTTCCCGCGGCCGCGCTCTCCTCACGCATGAGGCGGTACTAAATCTGCAATGGAAAAAGGAGGACGGGGCACTGCGGTTAATCCGAGCCGAGCCGAGCCGAGCCGAGCCGAGCTGGTACTTAACAGTGGAGAAACGCCATAAGACGCCATAAGCGGAGCAGACGCTCTCATCCAGGACTGCAGCAGGACTTTAAACATTTGTTCAGGATGAAGAGAAGAACCACTGGATATAGCTGGGAATTCAACATATCCAGTGGTGGAAGAAGTATTCAGATCCTTCACTTCAGTTAAAGTACTAATACCACACTGTAAAAATACTCCGTTACAAGTTAAAGTCCTGCATTGGAAATGTTACTTCAGTAAAAGTCTGTAAGTCTCATCAGGAAAATGTAAGAATCCTCCCATTGTAGAAAGAGTAAAGGCTCCAACCAGCTGTGTGTTAAAGGTCTCATCATCTCAGCGTGACTTGTAGTCCGTTATATTGTCGGCTAGTTTACTTTAGAATCAGACATCAGATGTTATAAACTACTGTTGCACGACTAAAACTACCTTTGAATGTACACACGTTCCACCAAAACAAGTTCCTTCTTGAGGCTATTTTGCAGAGGCACCGTGGCTCCATCCGGAGCTTAGTACCGCCCAAGACGACTGTGATTGGTTTAAAGAAATGCCGATAAACCAGAGCACGTTTTTCTCCTATCCCAGAATGCTGTGTGGACTAGCCAGGCCCTCCTCCACAGCACTGTGGAGGAAGGT
>NC_053118.1:35776983-35796983 GCF_010015445.1 Perca fluviatilis
GTAACAAATCAAGCTGTTCTCATGAACCATTCATTCATATAGCTACAGTCGTGAAAAAATTAGGACACCCATGCTAAAGTTGACTAAAAAGAGGAATAAAAAAAAAACCCTCTTTTGGAAATTGATCTTAATGCCTTAGTTTAAAAAGAAATGAGGAAAAATCCAATCTTTAAGGACACCAATTTTCTTTGTGAATGAATAATGTATCGTAAATAAATAAATGTTCTTCCTTAAAATACAGGGGGCATAAGTCAGTACACCCCTATGTTAAATTCCCATAGCGGCAGGCAGATGTTTATTTTTAAAGGCCAGTTATTTCATGGATCCAGGAGACTATGCATCCTGATAAAGTTCCCTTGGCCTTTGGAATTAAAATAGCCCCACACCATCACATACCGTTCAATTAGATCAATTTCCAAAAGATGATTTTTTTATTTCTCTTTTTAGTCAACTTTAGCATTGTTGTCCTAATTTTTTCACATGACTGTATATGAAAAGTAAAGCTCTGTAATTGGTGTGTATTCCACATATTTATTACTGTCAGCAGCACATTGACCGCTGCTGTATAAGAGCGGGAAGATCCTCCATTCTCACTCCCATCTTGTCAAAAAGTGACGCTTGGTCAGGTGTCTTTGGCATTTGTTATTGACGCAAAAAAAGTCTCCTTTTGTTAAAACATTTAGTTTTAGGAAAAGAAAAACCAACAGTTCCAACCTGCGGCTCTGACAGACAGCCATCATTCATCCAGCCGGACACGCACCGAGCTCTGCCCCCCACCCTCGATATGTCAATCAACCAGCGGCGGGGCCAAAAGCCAACCAGCGTCTCCCAGGGAGATAATACGGAGAGATGACACGGGGAAGCCAGAGGGCGAAGGTTTAGTTCCCTCATACTTCAAACTTTGCACTTTGGGTCAAAATGTAAAAACGCTCATCAACATAGAAACATTTCCTCAATAAGAAAGTTAGAAATGTTGATCTTCGGAAGCTGAAAACCTCAGCAAACAAAGACAGAAAAAAACCCAAACTTAGCTTTGCTTCTAAAGCATCCAGAGCTGCAAAAATTAATCGCCAACAACTTTGAAAATCAATTAATCGGTTTGAGTCATTCTTTTAATAAGAACAAAAGTCAACGACAAAAAGAATTGGAAAAAAGTGCTGAAAATGTCCAAAAAAAATTAAAGTAAAGTAAGGTATTTTATTGTAAATAGACATAGTTTCTTACTGTATTAGTAACCCTAATATAGTATACTGGTTGCAGTGTAATTCCTGCATTTTCCTTTATTTTCCCAAGATGCATTGATGTTAACAGTAAATACCTTTAATCTGTATCATTCCCAGATAGTGCTGTAAAATTATTTTCTCCCACAATGCATTGCCATTTACAGTATGATCCTGTATGACATTAAAACAGTAAGATACTGTGAGATTTTAGCTCTAAATTTACATCAAAGGTTTAAAGTGCACATGCTGCGGTGGCCAATCATGTAACCGGAGATCAGACTCTCGGTGTGTTTGAGGCCAAGAAAACAGGAAACATCACTTCCTCTATCGCAGCCACAAGAAAGATCTAAAACACCAAACAAGCACTGTACTGCCCGGGAGTTTGTACTGTATAACAGCTGATTGTTTCCTGCTACAACCAAGCACTCGCTATGTCTCACTTGTTCTCTCTCTCTCTCCTGTGAAGTAAAGCTGCCTTCAAGTGCACATGAAAACTGGGTGGATGGATTCATTGTTGTGTCAAGGAATAGTTCCAACAGGTAACTTCTTAAAAAAGTACATTTCTGTGTGCACATTATTACAATTCATTTAACTGACTAAATGCAACTTCCAGTTAACACTACACACACCGATGGCACATGGTTGGTAGCAATTCAGTGTTCAGTGTCTTCCCCAAGGACACTTTAACATGGGACCTCAGGGACAGGAATTGAACCACCGACCTACCGATTGATAGACAACACATTTAACAAACATGCTAATTTGTGATCTTATTTTGTACGTTCAAGTTCAAAGTTTTATTTTCATATGCAGTGTAAGGAAACCTGTTTCCCTGTACAATAAATTCCTCCTTTGCCGTCCACGGAACGCCAAACAATGTAAAATCTACAATATATACTACAAATATACAAAATAAAACAATTTTAAAAGGCAGCATGTGAAAGATGTGAAAGATAAAGTGACAGATATCTTCTTGTCTCACTCACAAAGAAATCAAAGAAGTTTATTCTCCAAAAAAATTCCATAAAGATTATTCAGTTGCCTCACTTTAAATCATCCTGTGTAATTCCCAGAAAGACTGGGCTGAAGTCATATTAATAGATTACACAAATGCATATTATTTATGTTCCCTTGACTAGGATTACTAATCCCATGCACCTCCTGCTGACTCACAGCTGCTGTTCAAACAACAGTTGAACTAGATATAACCCTGTTCATATAATCCTGTTTATCTGCAGAATTGAACTAACAACAGCATTAACACCCGCAGCCTGTTACACTCGGTGATCAAATCTGTTCGCATCCATCTGTTGTTAGACGAGCCTCAGGTCTCTGAAGCCTCGTGTACGAACTGACACTGAATCAGCCTTCGTGGGGCTCCACAGGGCTCCTCACTGGGCCCTCTGCCAGATTACCAAAACAGGCATCTGGTTGGATTTCAAGGCCAGCAGAGTGGACGAGGCTCAGCTGGTTATAAAACTATTAAATTAACGGTTTAATGAGACAGATTATCGGTTTCATTTCTATTATTAATGCAAGCAGGGTAACACAGCAAGGTTTGTTCAGACACAAATACTCTCTAGAGCTACCAATAATAAAAATCAAGACTCTAGAAAGAGGGACTCTAGAGACTTGTGATGGGCATTGTGCATTTTTTAAAGACACAAATTGGGTTCCATACAGATTTTTATTTATAAAGGCCATTAAAACACAAACTGCCTCCTTATATATGTTCTGTTCTGACGCCTACAACTATCGGTCACAAGGACAAATTATGTATGACATTCCTGGAACCTGTACTTTTTTTTTTTCTGACATTTTTGTCATTTTTCTGCAATGTTCTTTTATCAATTTTCTTTCTTCAAATGCAATAAAATAAAATGAAAACAAGCAAATTCAGTAATAGTAGTGAACGGATCATTTGTTTTACTTGTGAAGAGCGTTGCATGGAACCATCCACATTATTTTTTGGGACAATTTGGTTAAAGTAAAACCCAAATTTCTGATGTAGAAACATTTTGAAAATGGG
Source organism: Perca fluviatilis (assembly GCF_010015445.1). Lineage (NCBI taxonomy): Eukaryota > Metazoa > Chordata > Actinopteri > Perciformes > Percidae > Perca > Perca fluviatilis. The sequence goes on from NC_053118.1 coordinate 35,780,236, forward strand.
TTCAATTTGACCCAAAGACAACAGAAGGGTTAAACTAGATTATTTTATTAGCGTGGAAGATTATAAAAACAGGCTTAACAATCTTTTACTGATCAGTGATCACGGTTTGATGAATTTGCCATTCCACTGTCCACTGTTTTTTTTTTTTAATGTGAAACTTTATGCTGCTGTCTCGGCCAGGACTCCCTTTTTAAAAGAGATTCTGAATCTCGATGGGAAATATTCCTAGTAAAATAAAGGTAAAATAAAAAAAAATAATGACCTGCGCTGATACAGATATTGTTTTCGATGTGAGGTGCAAATCATCGTGTCTGTCTTATCCACGTATGCTGCATCTTTAAAAAAAAAAAGCACTTTCATGCATGGATACGCACTTGTACGCTTTCATATGGACACTGTTCAAAACAGTTCCCTTCAACAGGAACCCATCATGTCTGTGTGCAGTAAACATGAACCCCCGCGCCTCTCTCCGCCTGCTCTTTTCAAACGTGGCGGCGGTTCGCCGGGGGCCCTCGGCTGCAGAGAGAGGTCTCCACCTCGCTGCTGAAGGGGCCAATTAAGCCGACAGCGAGGGCTAAAGAGCGAGACAATGGGTCTATTCAGCGGCTCTGACAGGCGCCTTCCACTCAGAGTGTCGCGCCCTTTTGTCTCGCGGAGGGCCGAGGTGTCGATCTGTGGGTGTGTTTGGCTGCTTTTAGGGTGTTGTGGGTCTTCGGAGGCGAGCGGGAGCGCAGCCTTTGTGTTTGTTTGTGTGTTTTGGAGGGTTTGATTGACAGCAATTATGGGAGGGGTCAAAAGAGGGCATGAGCCTGTGTGTGTGAGAGAGAGACGCACGAAACACACAGAAACACATATAAACACATATAAACACATATAAACACATAGCAAGCACACAAACAAAATGCAGAACACACACACATCCAGCAGGTGTGTTTGCAGCCTTTAATAACCCTCAAACATTCGAATGAAGTCCCACTCTGTTGTTTTTTTCTGGGCAGAATCTCGCTGAGCCGTCTGTAATTAGAGAACTTCATTAGCACATGAAATGTGACGAGGGAGAGACGTCTTTGTTCATAGCGTTGGGCACAGAGGGATGGAAGAAAGATGGAGAAATGGAAGAAAGGTAGAGGGTTGGAAGACACAAAACGTGGTAAGAAAAAAAGTTTAGAAAAAAAATGGAGGGACGACTGAGGGAGAACAGAGGGAGGATGGAGGGAGGATGGAGGGAAGATGGAGGGAAGACGGAAGGAGGATGGAGGGAGAACAGAGGGAGGACAGAGAGACAATGGAGGAAGAATGGATGGAGAATGGAGGGAGGACAGAGGGAGAATGGAGGGAGGACAGAGGGAGAACAGAGGGAGGATGGAAGGAGGACGGAGGGAGAATGGAGGGAGGACAGAGGGAGGAGAAGGGAGGATGGAGGAAGGATGGAGGGAGGACGGAGCGAGGACGGAGGGAGGATGGAGGGAGGATGGATGGAAGATGGAGGGAAGACGGAAGGAGGATGGAGGGAGAACAGAGGGAGGACAGAGAGACAATGGAGGAAGAATGGATGGAGAATGGAGGGAGAATGGAGGGAGGACAGAGGGAGAACAGAGGGAGGACGGAGGGAGAACAGAGGGAGGATGGAAGGAGGACGGAGGGAGAATGGAGGGAGGACAGAGGGAGGAGAAGGGAGGATGGAGGAAGGATGGAGGGAGGGACGGAGCGAGGACGGAGGGAGGATGGAGGGAGGACAGGAGGATGGAGGGAGGACGGAGGGAGGACGGAGGGAGGATGGAGGGAGAATGGAGGGAGAACAGAGGGAGGACGGAGGGAGGACGGAGGGAGGACAGAGGGAGGACGGAGGGAAGAGAAGAAAGTCAGAGCGGGCGAAAGAGAAGTGGGACTTGTGGCCCTCTAATGAGGCGTGGAACTGTTATCAGTGACGGGACTAATTATTTCCTCTGCCTCGTTAGACGCAGTGCTAATCCTGTTAGCATGGAGGAAGAGAGGGATGGAGGAAGAGAGGGATGGAGGAAGAGAGGGATGTGTGAGGAGACGGAGGGCGGGATGGATGGAACAGAAACCGAGGGGAAGGAAAACATGGAAAAATGGATGAGAGAGAAATGAAATGAGAGGAGACAGAAGACAGACAGAAGAAAGATAATGGGGAAAAGAGAGATGGATGATGGAGGGATGGAGGAAAGATGGAGGGATAAATGGAGATGGTGGGATGGAAGAACGGTAGAGGGACAGAGGGAAATGACAGAAGAAAGAAAGCTGCAAGAAGGAAGGAAAGACAGAAGTAAGATGAAGGGGAAAAGGGTGATTGAGATGGAGGTAAGGAAGAAAAGTGAGAAGGAACGGAAGAAAGAAAGATGAAGGGGGGAAAGAGAGATAGAAGGATGGAGGCAAGTTGGAAGGGAACAAGTGAATGGAGGAATGGAAGAAAAAAGGGCAAAATGGAAGAAAGGTAGAGGGAGGGAAGAAAAAATGAGGGGTTAAAGGGAGAGGGAGGACAAGAAAGATAGAGGGGAAATAAGAGATGGAGGGATGGGGAAATGAGAGGGAGAGAATGAGATGGTGAGAAGAAAGATGAAGGGATGGAGGGAAATGAAAGAAGAAAGGAAGAAAATTAAGAGATAAAGGAAGAGGAAGGGGGATGACAGAAATCTGGAAGAAAGGAGGAAAGATGGAAGAAAGACGAAGGGGAAAAGAGATAGAGGGACGAAAGAGAGATGGAAGAAAGATGGAGGGATAAACAGAGATGGGATGAAGGGATAACAGTGAACGGAAGGATGGAAGAAAGATGGAGAAATGGAAGAAAGGTAGCGGGATGGAAGCATATGAGAGATGAGAGAAAGATGGAGGGTTGGGAGGAAAAGTGAGGGATAGAGGGAGAGGGAGGGAGGGAAGAAAGATGGAAGGATGGAGGACAAAAGGGATGCAGGGAGTTGGAAGTATAGTAAGACGTAAACAGCAGACTAAAAGAAGAGTCTCTTCTTCCCTCGTTTATTTTTCCAATTAGTGAAGCAGGAAGTTGTTAGTGTTGCCACGGCGACGCTTCCTGTTCCCCTCATTAGTTCTGATTTTGCTTTTTCTTTTTTCTTCTCCCTTTCTTCATGTTTTCCTTTAAAATCTCGCCTGTTTTCTTCAGATCTTTCAGCTTTATGGAGACAAATTGGCTGTTCTAGAGTGTCGCTGAAACACACACACACACACACACAGACACACATACACACACACACACAGACAGACACACACACATACACACACAGACAGACAGACAGACACACACACACACACACACACACACACAGACACACACACACACACAGACAGACACACACACACACACACACACACACACACACACACACACACACACACACACACACACACACACACACAGACACACACACACACAGACAGACACACACATACACACAGACAGACACACACACACACAAACATACAGACACACACATACACACATACAAACATACAGAGACAGACACTCACACACACACACACACATACACACACACATACACACATACAAACATACAGAGACAGACAGAGACAGACAGACACACACAGACACACACACACACACACACACATACAAACATTCAGAGACAGACACACACACACACGGAGAGACACACACATGCCGACACACACACACACACACACACACACACACACACTAAAGAGCGTGTGTCTTATGTGTCAGAGCTGCAGCGTTGTGTCCACACTCTATTTTTCATTCTTTCTTCTGTTGAAGAAATGTAATTCTTTAATCTAAAGAAAACCAAAGAAGAGATTTGTAGTCTCTGGATGTTGTAGTTCTTCGTCTGCTCATGTACACAACACAACACGCAGCACGCTGTAGATATGCAAATGTGTTCTGTGAAGCACGAGTGCACACGCGGTATTTCAGTTAGATTTGGATTTGGCGTGTGTGCGAGAGGAAGTAATAACCTCAGGGGGTAGAGCGGTGGAAAGGTCGCGGGGGCATTAAACTCCAGAGGGTTTTATCGTCGTGGAAACATGAATGTATGCTCAATGAATTTCCCCGGCGAGCTGTTAATTACATTATGAAATATCTTGAGTGATAAAAAAACAAAGACACTGTGGCCGGGTTGGTTCAGCGGGTAGAGCAGGCGCACATATACTGAGAGGTGTATGCCTCGACGCAGAGGTCCAGGGTTCGAGTCCGACCTGTGGCGATTTCCTGCATGTCTCCCCCCCCCTCTCTCTCTCTCTCTCCCCTTTCTCACCTAGCTGTCCTGTCATTAATGGCGGAAAAGCCAAAAAAATTATCTTTAAAGGTGCCACACAAAACTGTTTTTACTTGTATTTTTTTGAAATCTGTTAGGTCCATATGTGTTTGTGTTATGGGGTGAATGTGAAAATGAACTGCTACCTCCTCTGTCAGCTCTAGCCACTGAAAAGAAATAAGCAGAGAAATCAAAAAGATGCTGACAGCCAGGCTCTCATTGGCTAGCTGTTAGCCAATCAGATTCAAACAGCTTAGCTTGTTGAATATTAATGAGAACTGGCACAAATCGAGCTGAGTCTTCCTGCAGGCTTTCTATACCACGCTAGAATGGCTTGAAACAAGGTAACCAAGGCATTTTTTTCTCAAAAAATTTTACAGAGTCCATGGTAGAACTTCAGACATTACCACAAAGTCATGAAATATGTGTGGCAGGGCACCTTTAAAAAAAAAAATTTAAAAAAAAAGACACTTTGCAGAAGGGTGGAGCTGATGAAAGTTTTTCTGAAAATAAAAAAGGAGTCATGAATAGAGTTGGGTACCGAAACCTGGTTCCACTATGGGACCGGTTCCTACGCAACCGGTAGGAATCGGACCGGATTAGAACGCAAATTTAAGTTCCTCATTTTGGTTCCACTTAATGTGTCGACTGAAATATTTTCCCTCTTTCGCTCCGAAACGGACGTAAAGATATCACACTTTCTCTGTAGTCTACCGGTAAACGCAGACTACTTTTAAAATGCCGAGCTAGAGATCGATGTGGCAAAGACAAAAAAGTTACTCTTTTGCAAAAAAACAAGACACAACGACAGAGCCAGTTTTACTTAAAGGGATACGCCACCGTTTGTTGAAATAGGGCTTATCACGGTCTCCCCTAGCTGTAGATAGGTGGACCAACGCGTTGTTTGTGCATGCATCGTTTTAGTCCGGTGCAACACCGGCAGCGCCACCGCTAGTTAGCTTAGCGTAGTGAATGGAATCCTATGTTGCCGGTTAGCATGTTGTGAGTAAAAGTGAGCCAACAAAAGACAAATAAACAACCTAATTAAAAGACAAAAAATGCGTTGGCCCACCTATCTACAGCCAGGGTAGACCGTGATAAGCCCTATTTCAACAAACGGTGGCGTAGTCCTTTAATGGCCTAGCAGTTTAAACTGTGGGAAAGTTTAAGTACCTAAAGAGAATTAGTGTAATTGTTGGGGCTTTGGAAATTATAGAGTGTGGTCTAGACCTACTCTATCTGTAAAGTGTCTCGAGAAAACTCTGTTATGATTTGATACTATAAATAAAATTGAATTGAATTGAAAGGTATGGTTCTTGACAACCATCTGAGTTTTTTTAGATAACAGACTATATTTATCAGAAATGCTCACAAGGAACTCAGTCTCCTCAGAAGACTGAGCTGTCTGGGCGTCAGTGCTCGGATTACTGAGCTAGTATACACCACGCACATTGAAAGTCTTTTAACCTTTCACCTCTCCGCTTGGTTTGGCCATTTAAGCTGCAAACTCAAGAACAAGTTTAACAGGATATAGTGTCAATGGCTAGCCAAATAGTGGGAAAACCCCCAAAACACCTGACCCAAATATACACTGACAGAATGAGAAAGAAAGCTAGGAAAATCACTGCAGATAGTACACACACCCTCTTTCCAGCCAGTTTGAGTGCCTCCGGCAAAAAATGTATTTAAAAAAATCCTTTATTCCAAATGCCGTCAGTATCCTCAACCAAACCAAGTGACAACATCAAACTGAGCTGCTATTTTAATGTATTTAAAGGGGAACTATGCAGGTTTTTTTTAGCTTAATTTAACTTAACGGAACAGCTTCGGAGTCAATGGAATGGTTATATGACTTTTTTCGGGTTGAATGGTGGTCTTCTCACTTCCCCCTTAGCGCCTGCGAGCGGAAAACCACCCTAGCAACTTTTGGCCGGCGAGCCGGCGGCCTCAGCGTCAGGAAGTATGGCGTGATATCAGGTCTCGCCATGTAACGAACTGCTTCACGCCACTGCACACGTACAGGAAGCGGCTAACAAGGTAGCGATGGAGTTTCTCACACTATCGTCATGGCTGAGCCGGCAAAAAAGAAACAGAAAGCTAGGGAAGCATTGTCGGAGGAACAGAGAAAGAGGAAACGGCAGACTGACCGAGAGAGGACTCAGACACAAGTAAACATCGGAGCTGCCAAATATCTACTCTGAAGCTGTAGGGGGAGCTCTATAGAGAAACCTAAGAGAGAAAACAGCGAAGAAATGGCCAAAACTGCATAGCTGATATTTTCTTTTCTTTCATTTCATCTTTTTATACTCCACTTATCATGTCTGAGATGTTGTCTGTATGTTTATCTGTCTTGTGTGGCTGGTGAGCCAAAGAAAAATGTCCACCTTGACATTAAAGATTTATTCTATTCTATTCTACAGTTATCATACTGTCAGAATCAGTAGTGTAGTCTACGTGATATGCAGGTATACGCAGTATACCCACTAAAAAAGCTCCAGGATTTCCATATACCCTCTTAAAAATGCCCAATGACACGCAACAAACATAATTTCTATTATATTTTTGATATATTTTGAATTGTCATCTGTGTTTTCCTTCGCGTTGGCTAAATAAAGGGATTTGCACCGTAAATTGGTGCATGAAAGTCTACCGGAACGCAGGGAATAAAGTCTGTGACACTCAAAATTTCACTGGGGGAGGACACCCAGACCCCCCCCCCCCACTATGATATGTCCATTCTGGTCCATATATTTATACAGTACAGTAGGGCTGCTCCGTCTTAGTCGATTAGTCGACTAATCGGTCGTTTTGGTCTTAGTCAACTTAGATTTCTTTAGTCCATTGGTCATGTTTGATGCTGTTTTCATGCTGAATGACTTATTTCCAAGAACCATACGAGCACATCTCTGGTAAACCCAAGAATTAAAGTGGTGCTTTTGCGCGACTCTTTGCGGAGAAACTCAGATTTACTTTTGAACAAAGACTTTATTTATCTGTTGACTAAATCAACTAATCGATTAGTCGGTACAACTGAATGAGTGTTAGTCGACCTAAGAATTTCTTCAATTGAGCACAGCCCTACAGTACAGTATACACGTTAAAATACATTAGACTACACCACTGGTCAGAGTCTTATAGCGGCCCATGACCAATCATGCGGCGATGACGGTTAAGTTTAGACACCAAAAGTTTATGGAAAAGATCGCGGTTTGGGTTTCAAACGCTCCTGGGAAACGGACACGCGCTTCCTGGGTGATAGTCTTGGGTTTTCCCCGGGACACGAACAGAATCCACATCCTAGTCCTTAAACATAGTCTTAAAGTGATGGTTCGGAGTAATTTCACCCTAGGGTCCTTTGCACCATGACCTCGAGCCAAACACCCCCCCAGAAGCTTTTTTCACCTGGGTCGAACATTGGGAGAGTTAGCGTAGAGTAGCGTTAGCCGCTGAATAGCTTAGCGCAGAGGCTAATGGATCCGAAGTGTCTCTTAACATTACTCCACTAATAATGCCCGAAATGATACCAAAGGTCTACACTAGTATATATAGGTTATGCACTCATAAAACGATGGATTGTAAAGTTTGTAAGTACACCAGAAGTTTATGTAAATAACACTTGCCTGCTGGCTTCTGCTCTCTGCTGCTGTTGTTGCTGCTGTAAGACGAGTGCTTAGGGACCGTCTACAAATTACAACACCGAAAAGAGATGCAACAAAAATATTTTTTAATTTAACTTATTTTTTAAAGTAAGTGCTGTAGTATAACTAGCAGGAGACAAGTAATAATTGAGGTAAGTTTGGAGACATTACCTTATTTAATCATTAAATTAATAAATATTTTTTTGCATCTCTTTCGATGTTATAATTTGTAGATGTTCCCTAAGCACTCTTACTGACCGGTAGTAACAGCAGCAGTAGCGCCAGAGGGCAGAAGCCAGCAGGCAAGTGTTATTTACATAAACTTCTGGTGCCGCTACAAACTTTACAATCCATCGCTTTTATGAGCGCATATATACTAGCTACGCGTGTAGACTTCAGTATCATTTCGGCATTATTAGGGGGTAATGTTAAGAGACACAACACGATCATAGCGCTTAAGCTATTCAGCTGATAACGCTACACACCACGCTAACTCTCCCAATGTTAGACCCAGGTGAAAAAAGCTTCTGGGGGGGTGTTTGGCTCGAGCTCATGGTGCAAAGGACCCTAGGGTGAAATTACTCCGAACCATCACTTTAACCTAAAGGAGTAACTATGACACAGCTTCTCTGCGTGACCTGCACGCAATTTTTGTTGTTGTTGCAGGATGGTAGGGGAAGACTGATCCCTGATTGGCTCGCCCAGACATTCTTACCCTAACCATGACCAATCCCACTCCTCTTGGATAAACCTAACCAACCCAACCAGAGCAGGCAACGAGTACTAGCCATTCAGGGATTCCCTAATGAATATTCATCAGTCTTCCCCTACCATCCTGCAAAAAAATCTATTTCGCGGCCTGCACAGTATTGCGTCTGATTTTACACAACTATTGTTTCCTCTCTATTTTTCTCCCGTTTCTGTTTCTCATCTCTGAAAACATATTTCGGTCAAAACGTTTTTCAGGCCTGTTCACTGATCTGAGCTAATGTGTAAGAGCGTGTGTCGGAGAGAGATCAGTGGTGTGTGCACGTGTGTGTACGTGTGTGTGTGTGTGTTGTGTGTGTGTGTGTGTGTGTACTGGGAACTGTCTTTGGCAGAATATTGTGTTTGCTTGTGTGTGTCCGGTGCCTTATCTCTCCCAGTCGCAGGCTGTGGAGCCCCGCGGAACATTCCACCAGCTCTGAACGCACCGCCAGCTGGCTCGCACACACACACACACACACACACACACACACACACACACACACACACACACAAACACACACAAAGATCCACAGTAGCCTCAAACAACCCTGCTTTTGGCCCTCACACATCTGAGGATGCACCCGAGGCAGCCGGCAGGAGAAAGACAGAGAGAGAGAGAGAGAGAGAGATGGAGAGAGAGAATGAGGGCATAGAAAGAAGAGCGAAGGCGGGAGATGCAGCGAAAAAAATACAGATGAAGAAATTAAGAGATGAAATTTTTTTTTTTGATGGAGACATTGAGACAAAGAGAACGAGAAAACAGAGAAAGGAATGAGAGAACGCAAAGAAAGAAAGAAGGGAGGAAGTTTCAAATCATCTCCATCTCTACAAACACTCATGTTTGTGTTTGATCAAAGCCGCCTCACACGCCTTTAAAAGGTGACCTCCGACCTCGACTACTGCCACCGGACGTCAGATGTGTGTGTGTGAGTGTGTGTGTGTGTGTGTGCGTGTGTCTGTGCACGCATGTGTGTGTGTGAGTTGGTGTGTGTGTGTGTGTGTGTATAGGTGTGTGTGTATGCATATGCGTGCGTGCGTGCGTGCCTGTCTGTGCGTGCATGTGTGCATGTGAGTTGGGTTTTTATATAGGTGTGTCTTGCATTCTGGCGTGCATGTGTAATGTGTGTGTTGTGTGTGCGTGCATGTGTGCATGTGAGTTGGTGTGTGTGCATATAGGTGTGTGTCTATGCATATGCGTGCATGTGTGTGCGTGCATATGTGTGCGTATATGTGTGCGTGTGTGTATGTGTGTGTGCGTGTGTATGTATGTGTGTGTGTGTGTTTGTGTGTGTGTGTGTGTGTGTTTGTGTGTGTGTGTGTGTGTGTGTGTGTTGTGTGTGTGTGTGTGGCGCGCAGCAGTGGGTGGTGGAATCTGAAGCAGACGGTGTTTGTTGTTCGGAGAAGAAGAAAGGAGCGGTGGGGGAGAAGAGGATGAAGAAGCAGGAGAGAGGGGGTTAAAAAAATAAGTGGAAGAAGAGAAATGAAGTTGAGGAGAGAGGTAAAGAGGAGGCAGGGGGAGAAAGAGAAGGCAAATAATAGAGAAGGAGAAGAGATAAAAGACGGAATAAGTGGAAGTAAGGAAGGCGGTGTAAGAAGATGAGCAGAAGCACTTAAAGACAGAGAGAGAGAGACAGAGAGAGAGATAGAGAGACAGAGACAGAGAGAGTGAGACAGAGAGAGAGTGAGAGAGAGAGAGAGAGAGAGAGGACAGTAAACAGAAAAGTTAAAGAAGGAGAAAGAGTGGAGGATGAAAATGTAAAAGAAGAAAGGGAGAAAGGAGCAAAAGGGCTGATGAAGAGGAAAAAAAGAGAAAAAGAAAGGTTGGGTGGCTGACAAAGAGAGGGACAGATAGGAAGAGGAAAGGAAGGGAGAAAATGAGAATGGGGAGAACAAGAAGGAAGAGAAGAAAGAGGTGAAAGAACAGAGGCAAAATGTAGGTAAAAGAAAGTAAGAAAGGGATAAAAAGGAGGAAGAGGTGAGGGAGGGTGGAAGGAGGCGAAAATAGACCGAACAGTGTAGAAAGTGAGAATTAGAAAGAAAGGGAGCAGGAAGTTAAAGAAAATAAGTCGAAAAAGAGCGAGGGATAAGGAGGAAAAGAAGAGAAGTTAAAAGAGGAAGCAAGACAAAGGGAAGGAGAGATGAGAATGAATAAGACGAGGAAGAGCAAGAGAATAGAGAATATTGAGGGCAGAAAGAGAAGAAAAGAGGGATGGAAAGAAGAGAAGGAGAGAGTGGTGGGAGTTGGAGGAGGAGGAGGAAGTGCCCTGCAGGAGGTGATGGAGGAGGAGTCGGCCCTCAGGCTGTATGTTCAGCTTTACTCTGGGCTCAATGAGACGCCATGCTGAGGCAGGGTGTGTGTGTGTGTGTGTGTGTGTGTGTGTGTGTGTGTGTGTGTGTGTGTGTGTGTGTGTGTGTGTGTGTGTCTGTCTGTGTGTGTGCATGTGCGTGCATGTGTGTGTATGTAGGCTATGTATGTATGTGTGTGTGTGTGTCTGCGTGTTTGTGTGTGTTTGTGTGTGTGTGTATGTATATATGTACAGTATGTGTATGTATGTATGTATGTATGTTTGTGTATATGTGTGTGTGTATGTATGTATGTGTGCATTTGTGTGTGTGCGTCTGTGTGTCGATGTGTGTCTCTGTTTGTGTGCGTGTGTGTGTATGTATATATGTGTGTGTGTGTGTGTGTGTATGTATGTGTGTATGTATGTATGTGTGTCTGCGTGTCTGCGTGTGTCCGTGTGTGTGTGTACGTGTGTGTGTGTGTGTGTGTGTGCGTGTGTGTGTGTGTGTGTGTGTGTGTGTGTGGTTTCTAAGGTTTCTACTGACACCCTCCAACCTCCAACCAGCCTCAGAAAACAGATAGAAATCATAGAAAGATGATGAATCTGATCAGCTGTTTCAAACACGTTTGTGCAGACACCGACTCTGTGACCTTCTTGACCCGGGACCGTTGTGTCTCACTCCGTCTCTCCGTCTCCACACAGACCTGTCTCTCCGTCTCCACACAGACCTGTCTCTCCGTCTCCACACAGACCTGTCCCTACGTGTCCACACGGCCGCTGTCACCACGACGACTCGCTCCAATCCATCACATCCCGCCGTCTGTCACCACGTCTTAAACTCCTGACACCCACAGTGTTATCCGAGAAGTCACTTCTGAGCAGTGTTGTCTGGGAAATGGAGTCACCGGCTGGCGTGTTGACAGGGGTGATGTCACGCTGCTAGTGCTGCTGCTGCTGGAGCGAGACGGTTACCGCCGACGACACATCGCAACTCACTGACCCGGTTTATACACTGTTGTATATGTGTTAACGCTGAGGCCAGGAATATAAGGAACAAACCAGAGTTCATTAGAAAAACAACAGATTCAAGTCTGTAGATAGTAGTTAGAGAGCTAGATCTTGTGTTGAAGGGTATATTCAGGTTTTTATTTTCAACCTGGACCCTACTTCCCCATGTTTTTGTGTCTAAGTAACTAATGGGAACAAAAATCTTTGAAATTGGTCCAGTATTAGCCCTCATATATATAATAATTGAAATATAGATAGGCCTACATGGTGTAGGCCTACCTATATGCAGCAATTCAGCACACGGCAGATAGTGCGGGACAGGAAGTCGAGCACAGAAGCAAAATAAAACATCCGGTTCATTTTCTAAATAAAATACACCGTGCTCACGGTGGATCGTATTTCCCTGCACTACACCATGAAAACACGGCACAGAGCTGTTTCCCCTCTACTCCTCTGGATGGAAACTAATTGGTGGTGGTTTTTGTGGTTCTATTCTACGTGAATTCGCGAGATCTCGTTGGGTCCTCGTGACTACAGCTGTCAGTCATGGCCGCAGCCGTGCCGCAACAAATCTGGACCTGGTGGGTATTGATGGATGGCGGACGGCGGACACACAGCAGACGTTCTGCATTCGGTGGAAATCCCCAGTAAGCTGTCCTGTCAACACAAAGGCTGGTGGAGATATGCTGGCTCTATACACGCTAAAAGTCCTGATTATTTACATGGAGTCTGGTGGAGATATGCTGGCTCTATACACGCTAAAAGTCCTGATTATTTACATGGAGTCTGGTGGAGATATGCTGGCTCTATACACGCTAAAAGTCCTGATTATTTACATGGAGTCTGGTGGAGATATGCTGGCTCTATACACGCTAAAAGTCCTGATTATTTACATGGAGTCTGGTGGAGATATGCTGTCTCTATACACGCTAAAAGTCCTGATTATTTACATGGAGTCTGGTGGAGATATGCTGGCTCTATACACGCTAAAAGTCCTGATTATTTACATGGAGTCTGGTGGAGATATGCTGGCTCTATACACGCTAAAAGTGCTGATTATTAACATGGAGTCTGGTGGAGATATGCTGGCTCTATACAGGCTAAAAGTCCTGATTATTTACAAGGAGTATGGTGGAGATATGCTGGCTCTATACACGCTAAAAGTCCTGATTATTTACATGGAGTCTGGTGCAGATATGCTGGCTCTATACACGCTTAAAAGTCCTGATTATTTACATGGAGTCTGGTGGAGATATGCTGGCTCTATACAGGCTAAAAGTCCTGATTATTTACATGGAGTATGGTGGAGATATGCTGGCTCTATACACGCTAAAAGTCCTGATTATTTACATGGAGTCTGGTGGAGATATGCTGGCTCTATACACGCTAAAAGTCCTGATTATTTACATGGAGTCTGGTGGAGATATGCTGGCTCTATACACGCTAAAAGTCCTGATTATTTACATGGAGTCTGGTGGAGATATGCTGTCTCTATACACGCTAAAAGTCCTGATTATTTACATGGAGTCTGGTGGAGTTCGGTGATGGTGATTTCGGGGCTGTGTCATGTTAAACTAAAAGGATCTTACTCTTTATCTGTAGGGATCCTTTCCATAATGTTGTCAGACACTTAGAATAATAATCTGAGTCTGTCAGCGGCGAAAACAGAACTTTTAGTGGACGCTAACTGATCAATTTCGAAGCTTTTTGTTCACATTAGTCAGTAAGACACCAATGCATGGGAAAATATGGTATAGATTGAAAACAAAACGAAAAGTTTACAGTTACCCTACGACTATGTTTCAAACCTCTTCCTAACGAGATGTGATGGTATTTCAGCTGCAGGGCTCCGACATGGCGTCTGTCATCAGCAGTGATTATGTTCCAATGTAAGACGACCCCCCCACCCCACACACACCCCCACACACACACACACACCCCCACACACACACCCACACATCCACACACCGTGCGTTTCACTAACCTGTACGTTAAAACTAAGTCTGAACCTTGAAAAAGGCTTTCAAGTAGTGACCACCTTCACTACGAAGTTTAAAACTGGAAGAAGTCCTCACAGAGAGATGTAATACACACACACAGTACGTTTCACTATCTTTGTGGGGACCCGTCATTGACATAATCCGTTCCCTAGCCCCTTACCCTAACCTTAACCATCACAACTAAATGCCTAACCTTAACCCTTACCCTAACGTTAACCATCACAACTAAATGCCTAACCTTAACAGTTACCCTAACCATAACCTAATTCTATCCCTAATCCTAAAACCAAGTCTTAACCCTCAAACAGCCCTTTAAACTTGTGGGGTCCAGCATTTTGGCCCCACAAAACTGTCCGGACCCCACAAGTATACTGGAGTCCCGGCTTTTGGACCCCACGAATATAGCTAAACGAGGAACACGCTCGGACACACACACGGGCACACACACACACACACACACACACACACACACACTTCTTCACGTCTCATTTAACAAAGTGAAGCAGGTTCAGAGTTTCCAGCGGCGGTGATGACGGAGCCGCCCGCCGTTTGTTTTGGAGTCTGAAACACGTCAACACACCTGCAGGAACGAGAAACCTCGCCATGACAACACACAGCTCGTCTCACTCAGCAGCTGTCTGTAACCCAGATGTTGTGACATGCAAGCCGAGTTCACCGGGAGATCTGTACACCGCAGGCGAGGCTTGAAAACCAGCTTATTCATACATAGTGTTATTGGCACGTATGAAAACACAGAGCAGATCAAATCTACTCTCTCAGCTGCGGAACAATAAAGTTGCCGTGATTGTCAGACCGTCTGTTTAAGAAAATGTTCGAATGCAACCAGGGAATGCGATGTCGGAAAGAAAATTTTTGGGTGTAGGGCTGCTCCCTCTTAGTCGAATAGTCGACTAATCGGTCGTTTTGGTCTTAGTCAACATAGATTTCTTTAGTCCATTGGTCATGTTTTATGTTTTTTTTCATGCTGAATGACTTATTTCCGAGAAACATACGAGAATTAAAGTGGTGCTTTTGCACGACTCTTTGCGGAGAAACTCAGATTTACAGATCTGTCGATTAAATCAACTAATCGATTAGTCGATACAATTGAATGAGTGTTAGTCGACCTGAGAATTTCTTCAGTCGAGCACAGCCCTAGTTGGGTGATCCAACAAACACTTTATTTAAAGCATACCAGCCAGTCCGGTCTCATGGCAGTTTGTGTAAATGTGATGTTATTTTAATCTATTGATACGTGTTCACGGAGACGTTTTTGGGCCTTTTTTCCGAATTATTTTGTTGATTTTTTTCTGCGCTTTTGCCGTTTTTGTCGGGGGCTTTTTACCACGTTTTTGATGGTGGTTTTTTTAGAATTTTTTCCCCCTTTTTTCAGCGTTCTTTTATAAAATAAATTCAAATGCTATAAAAACACACAAATTCCATGAAAGTAGTGAACCGATCTTTTTTTGTTACTTGTGAAGAGTAATGGTTGTATGGAACCATCCACGTTATTTAAAAAAAATATATCGTGAATCATATTAGTCAAAAATGATTTGCAATTACATATTTTCATCATATTGTGCAGCCCTACTGAAAACAATCCAGAGACAAACTGCAGCAATGACAAACTCAACACATTATTTCCAATCCATCATGATCCATGTTTGGATATATACTGTATGTGTATTTTTATATACTATATATTTGTGCCTTTCCCTCATCTTTTATCAACATTGAACCTTTACTAATCACACCTAAATACAGTAATCATAGTGTCAGGTCACAGGACATTTGAACTTATTTTAAAGGAGCTGTACTGAGCTGTGGGTTTTTTGGGAAAATTATCAGAATTCCTTCATCCAACAATTTAGAATTTCGTATTTTTCAAACAGTTGTATTTGTCATGAGTACTTTCACACAGGCTTTATCAGCGCATAATAAAGCCACGTAATAAAGCCACGTAATCTTTTTTTTTTTTTGTCAATTTTTTGGGTCAATTTCTTGTGTAATTCTTTTTTTTTTGTCAATATTTCGGAGCTTCGCACCAAGAATAAAGGCATCAACCGATAAAAATCAACAACCCAGAGCAGAGGCACGTAGGCAGAACTCAGAGCCATCCGAGATGACGAACTTTACTCCTTTCAATCTTAACCAAGGCAGCACATACCAGAGCCGCTCTTTTGTGTTCTGACCTTTCACAATAAAAGCCCTGGACTGCATAACTGTTTACCTGCCGCTGTGACTGATCCCAGGAGAACATGTTGACATTTTTGTGTCGCTTGAACAAAACGCTGCAAGTGTGTAAAGGCCTTAAAGAACACAAATACTTTAAAATTATAATTCTAGATACCCAACAGCGTTCTCTTTTATGTTTCGAGCAGAGTGTGTGCGTGTGTCTGTTTGTGTGTATGTGTGTGTGTCTGCGTGTGTGTGTGTGTGCGTGTGTGTGTATATGTGTGTCTGCGTGTGTCTGTGTATGTCTGTGTGTGTGTGTGTGTGTGTGTCTGTGTGTGTATGTGTGTGTGTCTGCGTGTGTGTGTGTGTGCGTGTGTGTGTATATGTGTGTCTGCGTGTGTCTGTGTATGTCTGTGTGTGTGTGTGTGTGTGTGTGTGTGTGTGTGTGTGTGTCTGTGTGTGTGTATATATATGTGCGTGTGTGTGAGACCGGCTGTTTAACCATCGCTGCCCCCGAAGGCTAAAAAAAACAAATATAGACGACAGCGAGATGGCCGCCACATATCTTCAATAAAACACTCTCCAGCCTGGAAGCCACTTTGAAGCTCCCAGAGGGGGGGGGGGAACCGA